>NC_056750.1:869564688-869862188 GCF_019279795.1 Protopterus annectens | reverse complement strand
TTATAGGATACAATGTACCCAGTACACATATAGTACAGGGTTGGGAGAGGAGTTACAGGATAGAATGTACTTAGTATACATATAGTACAAGGTTGGAAGAGGATTTACAGGATACAATGTACTTAGTATACATATAGTACAGGGTTGGGAGAGGAGTTACAGGATACAATGTACGTAGTGTACCATATAGTACAGGGTTGGGAGAGGAGTTACAGGATACAATGTACTTAGTATACATATAGTAAGGGTTGGGAGGGGAGTTACAGCATACAATGTACTTAGTATACATATCTTACAGTACACGGTTGTGAGGGGAATTACAGGATACAATGTACTTAGTATACATATAGTATAGGGTTGGGAGGGGAGTATACAATGTACTTAGTATACATATAGTACAGGGTTGGGAGAGGAGCTACAGGATACAATGTACTTAGAATACATATAGTACAGGGTCGGGAGAGGAGTTATAGGATACAATGTACTCAGTACACATATAGCACAGGGTTGGGAGAGGAGTTACAGAATACAATGTACTCAGTATTCATATAGTACAGGGTTGGGAGAGGAGTTATAGGATACAATGTACTCAGTACACATATAGTACAGGGTTGGGAGAGGAGTTACAGGATACAATGTAATTAGTATACATATAGTACAGGGTTGGGAGAGGAGTTACAGGATACATTGTACTTAGTATACATATAGTACAGGGTTGGAAGAGGATTTACAGGATACAATGTACTTAGTATACATATCTTACAGTACAGGGTTGGGAGAGGAGTGTTGTTACAGGATACAATGTACTTAGTATACATATAGTACAGGGTTGGGAGAGGAGTTACAGTATACAATGTACTTAGTATACATATAGTACAGCGTTGGGAGAGGAGTTACAGGACACAATGTACTTAGTATACATATAGTACAGGGTTGGGAGAGGAGTTACAGGATACAATGTACTTAGTATACATATAGTACGGGTTGGGAGAGGAGTTACAGTATACAATGTACGTAGTATACATATCTTACAGTAAAGGGTTGGGAGAGGAGTGTGGTTACAGGATACAATGTACTTAGTATACATATAGTACAGGGTTAGGAGAGGAGTTACAGGATACAATGTCCTTAGTATTTATATAGTACAGGGTTGGGAGAGGAGTTACAGTATACAATGTACTTAGTATACATATAGTACAGGGTTGGGAGAGGAGTTACAGGATACAATGTACTTAGTATACATATAGTACGGGTTGGGAGAGGAGTTACAGGATACAATGTACTTAGTATACATATCTTACAGTAAAGGGTTGGGAGAGGAGTGTGGTTACAGGATACAATGTACTTAGTATACATATAGTACAGGGTTGGGAGAGGAGTTACAGGATACAATGTACTTAGTATACTTATAGTACAGGGTTGGGAGAGGAGTTACAGGATACACGTACTTAGTATTTATATAGTACAGGTTTGGGAGAGGAGTTACAGTATACAATGTACTTAGTATACATATAGTACAGGGTTGGGAGAGGAGTTACAGGATACAATGTACTTAGTATACATATCTTACAGTACAGGGCTGGGCGAGGAGGGGTGTTACAGGACACAATGTACTTAGTATACATATCTTACAGTACAGGGCTGGGACAGGAGGGCAATTACAGGATACAATGTACTTAGTACACATATCTTACAGTGCAGGGTTGGGAGAGGAGTTACAGGACACAATGTACTTAGTATACATATAGTACAGGGTTGGGAGAGGAGTTACAGGACTAATGTACTTAGTATACGTATAGTAAAGGGTTGGGAGAGGAGTTACAGGATACAATGTACTTAGTATACATATCTTACAGTACAGGATTGGGAGAGGACTGTGGTTACAGGATACAATGTACTTAGTATACATATAGTACAGGGTTGGGAGAGGAGTTACAGGATACAATGTACTTAATATACATATAGTACAGGTTTGGGAGAGGAGTTACAGGATACAATGTACTTAGTATACATATAGTACAGGGTTGGGAGAGGAGTTACAGGATGCAATGTACTTAGTATACATATCTTACAGTACAGGGTTGGGAGAAGAGTGTGGTTACAGGACACAATGTACTTAGTATACATATCGTACAGAGTTGGGAGAGGAGTTACAGGATACAATGTACTTGGTATATATATAGTACAGGGTTTGGAGGGGAGTTACAGGATACAATGTACTGAGTATGCATATAGTACAGTGTTGGGAGAGGAGTTACAGAATACAATGTACTGAGAATACATATAGTACAGGGTTGGAAGAGGATTTACAGGATACAATGTACTTAGTATACATATCTTACAGTACAGTGTTGGGAGAGGAGTTACAGGATACAATGTAATTAGTATACATATAGTACAGGGTTGGGAGAGGAGTTACAGGATACAATGTACTTAGTATACATATAGTACGGGTTGGGAGAGGAGTTACAGGATACAATGTACTTAGTATACATATCTTACAGTAAAGGGTTGGGAGAGGAGTGTGGTTACAGGATACAATGTACTTAGTATACATATAGTACAGGGTTGGGAGAGGAGTTACAGGATACAATGTACTTAGTATACTTATAGTACAGGGTTGGGAGAGGAGTTACAGGATACACGTACTTAGTATTTATATAGTACAGGTTTGGGAGAGGAGTTACAGTATACAATGTACTTAGTATACATATAGTACAGGGTTGGGAGAGGAGTTACAGGATACAATGTACTTAGTATACATATCTTACAGTACAGGGCTGGGCGAGGAGGGGAGTTACAGGACACAATGTACTTAGTATACATATCTTACAGTACAGGGCTGGGACAGGAGGGCAATTACAGGATACAATGTACTTAGTACACATATCTTACAGTGCAGGGTTGGGAGAGGAGTTACAGGACACAATGTACTTAGTATACATATAGTACAGGGTTGGGAGAGGAGTTACAGGACGCAATGTACTTAGTATACGTATAGTAAAGGGTTGGGAGAGGAGTTACAGGATACAATGTACTTAGTATACATATCTTACAGTACAGGATTGGGAGAGGACTGTGGTTACAGGATACAATGTACTTAGTATACATATAGTACAGGGTTGGGAGAGGAGTTACAGGATACAATGTACTTAATATACATATAGTACAGGTTTGGGAGAGGAGTTACAGGATACAATGTACTTAGTATACATATAGTACAGGGTTGGGAGAGGAGTTACAGGATGCAATGTACTTAGTATACATATCTTACAGTACAGGGTTGGGAGAAGAGTGTGGTTACAGGACACAATGTACTTAGTATACATATCGTACAGAGTTGGGAGAGGAGTTACAGGATACAATGTACTTGGTATATATATAGTACAGGGTTTGGAGGGGAGTTACAGGATACAATGTACTGAGTATGCATATAGTACAGTGTTGGGAGAGGAGTTACAGAATACAATGTACTGAGAATACATATAGTACAGGGTTGGAAGAGGATTTACAGGATACAATGTACTTAGTATACATATCTTACAGTACAGTGTTGGGAGAGGAGTTACAGGATACAATGTACTTAGTATACATATAGTACAGGGTAGGGAGAGGAGTTACAGGATACAATGTACTTAGTATACATATAGTACGGGTTGGGAGAGGAGTTACAGGACACAATGTACTTAGTATACATATAGTACAGGGTTGGGAGAGGAGTTACAGGATACAATGTACTTAGTATACATATCTTACAGTACAGGGTTGGGAGAAGAGTGTGGTTACAGGATACAATGTACTCAGTATGCATATAGTACAGGGTTGGGAGAGGAGTTCCAGGATACAATGTACTTAGTATACATATAGTACAGGGTTGGGAGAGGAGTTACAGGATACAATGTACTTAGTATACATATAGTACGGGTTGGGAGAGGAGTTACAGGTTACAATGAACTTAGTATACATATAGTACAGGGTTGGGAGAGGAGTTACAGGATACAATGTACTTAGTATACATATCTTACAGTACAGGGTTGGGAGAAGAGTGTGGTTACAGGATACAATGTACTCAGTATACATATAGTACAGTGTTGGGAGAGGAGTTACAGGATACAATGTACTCAGTATACATATAGTACAGTGTTGGGAGAGGAGTTACAGGATACAATGTACTTAGTATACATATAGTACAGGGTTGGGAGAGGAGTTACAGGATACAATGTACTTAGTATACATATCTTACAGTACAGGGTTGGGAGAGGAGTTGCAGGATACAATGTACTCAGTATACATATAGTACAGGGTTGGGAGAGGAGTTATAGGATACAATGTACTCAGTGCACATATAGTACAGGGTTGGGAGAGGAGTTACAGGATACAATGTACTCAGTATACATATAGTACAGGGTTGGGAGAGGAGTTATAGGATACAATGTACTCAGTACACATATAGTACAGGGTTGGGAGAGGAGTTACAGGATACAATGTACTTAGTATACATATAGTACAGGGTTGGAAGAGGATTTACAGGATACAATGTACTTAGTATACATATCTTGCACTACAGGGTTGGGAGAGGAGAGGAGTTACAGGATACAATGTACTTAGTATACATATCTTACAGTACAGGGTTGGGAGAGGAGTGTTGTTACAGGATACAATGTACTTAGTATACATATAGTACAAGGTTGGGAGAGGAGTTACAGTATACAATGTACTTAGTATACATATAGTACAGGGTTGGGAGAGGAGTTACAGGACACAATGTACTTAGTATACATATAGTACGGGTTGGGAGAGGAGTTACAGGATACAATGTACTTAGTATACATATCTTACAGTAAAGGGTTGGGAGAGGAGTGTGGTTACAGGATACAATGTACTTAGTATACATATAGTACAGGGTTGGGAGAGGAGTTACAGGATACAATGTACTTAGTATTTATATAGTACAGGGTTGGGAGAGGAGTTACAGTATACAATGTACTTAGTATACATATAGTACAGGGTTGGGAGAGGAGTTACAGGATACAATGTACTTAGTATACATATCTTACAGTAAAGGGTTGGGAGAGGAGTGTGGTTACAGGATACAAACTCCCTCCTCTACTCTGCACGCACTACTTCCTGCTCTCTCCTTCTTCCCTATTTTTCCCCTACCCCATTTTTCTATTTGTTTTTCTCACTCTTCTTTTCAGCCGCTCCCCAAGGTGTTTTCCCCTTCTTCAGTGCCAAACAGAATATCCTTCCTTTCAAAGAGAAGATGGCGGTGGACAGTCTGCTTGATCTATATTAAATTTACTGGGACCCTATCTCCCTAAAGAGACTCAGTGTATGTAATCTGTCTTACATTTGTTTTTCTAGCACCTGCCTTACCTGAGCAGCATTCTACCTTGGTACACGTGAAAGCAGCCTACCAGTGGTCATTGCACAGCCCCCCCCCCAAACCCCATCTTTGGTTTACAGTCTACTCCCCATAATTACCTCCATGTACTCTTTATATACCGAACTTCTAAGTGGAACCTCTTCTCCTCTGAGTGCACCTCCCTCCTTTTTCCACTAGGTGGCAGCATACTCCTAATAATAAGCCCAGCAAAAACTTCCCTCTTACTCTCCGCTAACTAACTCTACCTAGAAAGTGTCTCTGCCCCTCACCAAGAAAGCTGTAATTTTATCTCTCCACACACTTGTCTTTTAGAAAGTTTTCCCCAACAAAATTAAGAAACTAAGATTTGTAGTACAAAAATTTTAAATCCATATACCTGCACCCCTGCAGTAGTTCTCCTTCTCCTGCCTCAGGTCACTGATTGTTTTGAGGCCTTCCCGCCTTCTTGGCTCTTCCCACTCCATTCGCCCTGCGAGCTCACTCCGCTTCCCTACCCTGCCCCCAATTACCACCCACCCCCAGTAGTTCTAGATTTATCCCTTGCCCAATAGTCCCACCCTCTTCTCCAACCATTCAGGATACACCTTCCCCCCTCCCACTTCCTCCACCCTACCTATTTCTCTCCACCACACCCCCAACACACAATCTCACATCACCTTCTCTTTCAATATTATCAGTCTCCCATTACCATGCTCAGCCTTCCTTCCAAAGTCCTTCTCTTCTCTCCCTTCATCTTGCTTCTACTATCTCTATACCATTTATGCTCCTATACTGACTACCACTTGCTCTCTCCTCCTTTTACTCCCCAGCACCACCTTACATCCCACTTCCACAACATCTCAGTTTCTTTAGTTCCCTCCCACCCTCTTCTTCTCTTAAAAATAAAACTTTTTCCGATCTCTAACAACAACTACAAACTTAAACCAAATTACTACCAATGTCATCTATCCAAATACAAATCTAATAAACGTATCTCCAATTACACTTGCCTTCATTTAGCTGGCAACATACACCCCAATCCAGGTCCAAACTTCTCTCCTACAAATCAGCCTTGCACCAACAACACAACTACTAATAAAAACCTCAAGTTCCTCACAATCAATGCATGAAGCTTAAAAAATAAATTAACACTCTTCCATGCCTGGCTCACCCATAACTCCCCAGACATAGCAGCCATCTCTGAAACCTGGCTAAAACCTCACATTAATGACTCTGAATTCCTACCTCCAGGATTTCATTCTCTTTGATCTGACCGCACTAATAGAAGAGGAGGTGGAGTTGCTTTAATCTACTCAAACCTCTTAACTATGACCCCATACCCTAACACCATACCCTCTTTTAACAATGCAGAACTAGTTATTGGCATACTAAAAATAAACAACCACAAAAGCATCTGTATTTATATCCCTCTATATTCCTCCTGGTAACAATACCAATACATCCTCTCATGGTCCTCATCTAACATTAAACTAGAAACCTTTATTTTGGGAGATGTAAACATTGACTGGGGAAAAATCAGTAACCCTAATCCCTCCATAACTATCAACCTATTCAACTTCACTCAACTTACTAACTCCATTACTAGACCTAACAAAACTCAAAACTACCCCCCGGCACCATACTTGACTGGATACTAGTATTGCATCCTAACAAAGTTATAAAATCTGGTGTCAATCCTGACCCATTAGGAGACCACCTCCCTGCTCCATTCAAGCCACTCCCACCTCCCCTCTCTCTCACCACTTTATTCAAGCTCATAACCTAACTAACTTTAATCAATATTCTTTCTCCAACTCCCTTAAGTTAACTAACTGGAATCCCCTAAAAACACTGCCTCTAGACAAAGCCGTTGTCGATTTCAATTCTACATTCTTAAAACTCCCGAGCTCTGATAAGAAGAAAAAGAATCAAAACTAAAACCACCCCTTGGCTCACAAATGAGACAAAAAGATTATGCTTCAAAAGGATAAAACCTGGAAAGACTAACAAACACAAACAGCCTGAAATCTTCCTTAGATTTAAGCAATTAAGAAACCTTGCCAAAAAACTAGTCATTACAGATAAAAAGTCTTACTACAGCAAACTACAAGAAAACCACACAAGAAATCCCAAACAATTCTGGAACTCCATTAACTCCCTCCTTAGACCAGGTACAAAAAACAACCCCTGTCCTGACACCAGCAAATCTGACCCAGAAATTGCCTCACTATTCAATTTCTTCACCTCTTCCATCACTGAACTAACCAAGACTTTCACCAACAACCCCCCCCCCCGAATCAATCTTCCCTTCCCTTTTCGCCCCCCTACTTTCAAATTCAAACCTGTACCCTAATAAAGAAACTGCTCTATAAACTAAAGCCTTGCTCCAATGCCCCTGATAACATCCCATCCTCCTTCCTAAAGACAGCTTCTGATTCCATTGCTATACCCATCAGCATCCTAATAAATAGGTCTCTACTCGAGTCTTATGTACCGAAATGCTTGCGTTCTGCTTTCATTCTTCCACTTCACAAAGGTGGCAAGAATTGTAATGTCTCCAATTTCCGTCCCATTGCCATCCTCTCCCCTATATCCAAAATCCTAGAAAAATGTATCCACCTACAGCTCGTGCCTTTTCTTACTGAACAGCAACTATTCTGTCCTACCCAACATGGCTTCCGCCCAGGACACAGTACTAACACCGCCCTTCTCTCCTTCCTACATTCTGTGAACACTGCACGTGAGTCCGGTAACTTAGTATCATCCATTCTACTAGACCTATCCAAAGCTTTTGACACCATCTCCCACACCCTCCTTCTAAACCATCTCTCTAACCTCAACCTTAGCCAGAAAACTCTTTCCTCGTTCTCTAGCTACCTTTCAAACAGGTCCCAAGCTGTGAAATGGGGTCAAGCAACCTCTACCTTCCTTCTTACCCTACCAGAGTACCTCAAGGTCCCATTCTTGGCCCATTAGTATTCAATATCTTTACTAACGACTTTCATAAAGCCATCCCCAACACCACAATTGTGCAATACGCTGATGATCTGCCACACCCCTAACCTAACAGAGCTCCAAGCTCTAACCCAAACAGCATTTTCAACCACTGAAAAAGTACAGTTTTGTACCTACCATAAATGTAGATGTCCGATAGGTATGCATCTGCAGTCCTAACATATGGGTTGTCCTGCCTCAGGCAGCCCTTCGGTCGGCCGGATTCCAAAGTCTGGGTCTGGCCTCGGCTGATGTCGCACTTCACCCGACGTCATAGCTGCTGGGGTATAAAGGCATCAGCCCACACCATTTTCCTCAGTGTTTCTTGCCCCAGATGCCAGGTGCCCTCTAGGAAGGCTAAATTTGGATAAATGCAAATAATTCCAAACAGTATAAAGCAAAATATATATATACATATATACATACAAACAAATACACCATAATAGATTCCCCCAGCTAGCTAAAAGAGGGGTAAGTACCCTAGGAATACCACAGAGGGGAAGGAGGGTGGGTAATCCTGACTGCAGATGCATACCTATCGGACATCTACATTTATGGTAGGTACAAAACTGTACTATGTCCTTCAAGGATGCATCTGTAGTCCTAACATATGGGTAGAATACCATAGCCAAACTGGGGGCGGAGGCACTAAGAAAGATGGTGTAGTTAAGATCCCTTGCAAAACAGCAGTTGCAAAACCTGCTCGGGATCTTGAGTATAAAGGAAGATAATAATGCTTGGCAAATGTATGCACGGAGCTCCAAGTAGCAGCTTCTAAAATGTCTTTGGTAGCCACTCCTCATAGGAAAGCTGTAGTGGTGGCTGTAGCTCTTGTGGAGTGAGGCCTGATATTTTCAGGAGTTGTCTTTCCATGAAAAGAGTAGCAAAATATAATGCAATTTCCTATCCATTTTGAGATTGTCTGTTTTGAAATTGCTTTTCCTTGCACTCCTGTTGCATATGCTACCAGAAGCTGGTCAGTTTTTCTGTTGGTCTTAGTTCTGTCCAGATAGTACCGTAATTGTCTGTGCACATCCAAGGTATGTAGTAGTCTTTCCCCCCTGTTCTGTGGGTTGGGGAAGAATGTAGGTAAATGAATCGCTTGGTTCAATGATACCCTGGAGACCACTTTTGGCATAAAAGTAGGATTAGTTCTCAGAGACACTCTATCCTGATGGAAGATAAGGAAAGGCTGTACTGCCATTAATGCCTGTAACTCAGATACCCTTCTTGCTGAAGTGATTGCTAGCAGGAAAGCAGTTTTCCAAGATAAGAACTGTAAGTTTGCTGTTGCTGCTGGTTCAAAAGGGGGAAGTGTTAATTTTTCCAGCACAAAGTTGAGATCCCATGTAGGTAAAGGTGGTTTCCTTGGAGGCTTTACATTTTTTATTCCTCTCAAGAACTGCCTGAGTAGAGGATGAGAGAAGACAGGAGGATCCATGTTGTACTCTGCTGAAATTGCTGATGCATGAATCTTAATGGAGGAGTAGGACAGGCCATTGTGGAACAGTTCTGCTGAGTATTCCAGGATGTGTGTTATGTTTGCCAATGAGACATTTTCTCCCTTTGCTGCACTCCAAATGAGGTATCTTTTCCACTTGGCTGAATAAGTCTTCCTTGTGGAGGGTCTGCGTGCCTCCAGGATAATGTCCTTAACCCTCTGTGATAAATCTGGTTTATTTTGTTTTATGCAATATTCCAAGCAGCTAGCTGCAGTGTTTTCAAGTTTGGATGCAGGGTCTTGTAGTTGTTCTGTGTTAGAAGTAAGGGACATAGAGGTAGAGGCCATGAGTGTGTCCGAGACATGCTTCTCAGTAGCGGGTACCAATGTTGCCTTGGCCAGTCTGGAGCTATCAGGATTACCTTTGGCTGTTCCTCTCTGATCTTCAGTAGGACTTTGTACATCAAAGGAAGAGGTGGAAATGCATATGCTGTCAGGTTTTTCCAGCTGAAGGAAAGGGAGTCCACCCTCCAGGCAAGTGGGTGGTATGCTCTTGAGCAGAATTTCTTCAATTGGTGGTTGTGTGGGAGGCGAACAGGTCTATCTCTGGCATTCCCCACTTCTTTGTTATGGTTTTGAAGATATCTGGATGCAGCATCCATTCGTGAGCATCCGTGGTAGTTCTGCTTAAGGTGTCTGCTAGTGAATTTTCTTTTCCTGGTACAAATCTGGCCTGTAGTTGAATGTTGAGATTCAGGGCCAAATTCCACAGGTCCATTGCCATCCGGCATAGAGGATATGAGTGTGTACCTCCCTGTTTGTTGATGTACCACATGACTGTGGTATTGTCCGTCCTTATCAGCAGGTGACCTTGTTGGAGGAATGGTCTGAATGCCTGGATTGCATGTTTCACTGCCAGCATCTCCTTTAGATTTATGTGTAGATTCAGCTGGTCTTGGGTCCATAGGCCTTGTATACATTTGTCCTCCATGTGTGCCCCCCCAGCCTAGGTCTGAGGCATCCGTGGTGATGGTCTGGCTTGGATGTGGTTTGTGGAAAGGCAATCCTCTGTTCATCTGACAGGCCTGAGCCCACCACAGGAATTCTTTTTTCAGGCATGGAATTATTGGAATCTGGGCTTCTAGACTGTGCTTGTGTTGAGACCATACATTCCTTAGGTACTACTGCAACTTTCTCATATGCAGCCTGGCATGCGGAATCAATATTATGCAGGATGCCATGTAACCCAGGGCTTGCAGGACTTTCCTTGCAGTAAGCTGAGTTTGTGTTGTTAATGTCATGAAATAGACTGGTAGCTGCTTTTGTTTTTCTTCTGTGAGAAAAGCCATCTGAGTTGTTGTATCCAGTTCTGCACCCAAAAATGTTATCCTTTGGGATGGTACTAGCCTTGACTTTTGAATGTTGACTGTGTACCCCAAGGCTTGCAACAGTTGTATGACATTTGCCAAATCTTTTGTTAATTTTGTCTTGTTGTCCGCTTGTATTAGGCAGTCGCCCAGGTATGGGTAAATTTGAATTCCCTGAAGCCTGCAATGAGCAATTACTGATGCCAGGCATTTCGTGAATACTCTGGGCGCAGTAGATAAGCCAAAGGGCAATGCTGAGAATTGATAATGCTCTGATCCTGCAAGAAATCTGAGGTGTCTTCTGCAATCTGGTCGATAGGGACGTGCAGGTATGCCTCCTTGAGATCTAGAGTCACCAGCCAAGACTCCTTGCCCAGCATGGGAAGAAGTTGCTGGAGGGTCAGCATTTTGAATTTTGGAACAATGAGGTATGTGTTCAGTGCGGACAAGTCGAGAATAGGTCTCCATTGATTTTCTTTTCTTGGTACAAGGAATAGTCTGGAGTAAAATCCTTGGCCTTGTTCCATAGGTGGTACCTTTTCTATAGCTCTCATCCTTAGTAAGTTGTTGATTTGTTTTTGAGCCTCTGTTTTTTGGCTTGGTGGAAGGTTTGGCATTCCTCTCTTTTTTGGTAGAGTGTGGAAGTGAAACCTGTAGCCCTTGTCTATTGTTTGTAAAGTCCATTTGTCTCCTGTGCAAGTTGTCAGAAAATAAGGCTAGCTTTCCGCCCAGGGGTGCTTCCAGTTGTTCCCTGGTAGACGGAACCAGAGCCAAGTCATTGTGTCTGTCCTGTGGAAGTGGTTGTAGTTGCAGCTGTGGCAGCACTTCTCTGGTTGGCAGGTTGCCACTGACGTCCCCTGTAGGCACCCCTAGATTGACCTCTGCCTCTTGGGCATCTATTTCTGCCTCTCTGTGCTCTGGAGGTGTCTGGAAAGGACCAATTCTTCGAAGGCCAATTTCTGCTAAACCTCGGAGGTTGGACCTGTAAGAAATCCTTGACTGTTTGGACAGATTTTGCTTTTTCTTCCATTTTCTTTAGAACCTCCTGTGCAGGGGAGCCAAACAAACTTTGTTTCTCCATAGGAGCATCTAGGAGTTTTGACTTAACATGGTCTGGTAAGGATTGCTCTTTTAACCAGGCATGCCTTTGAATCACTGCTCCAGTCATAGCTGATCTAAAGGAAGCCTCCAGTGCATCATAGCCACATTTTAAGAAATGATTACTGACCTGCTGAGAGTTATGTACCAAATCCTGAAGGGACTTGCGGTCTATAGGTTCAGGAGAGGACAGTTTTTTATTTAGCTGGTCTAACAAAAATTCCTGGTACTGAATCATGTGAAATTGACAGTTTAAGGCCCTGGCCGAAAGAGTAGCAGATGTATAAACCTTTTTACCCCATCTCTCTAATACTCTAGATTCCCTTTCAGAGGGAAGAGGGTTTTTGGCAAAGGCAGCTGCCACACCTTTAGGGCCCTGTGAAATGGTTTCTGGGTCTGCAACATGAGCCTTATACAAGTGGTAGTGTGTGTCTGGGACCCTGTAATATCTGTCAGGCTTGGCAGGGGCCGGAGGAAGAGAATCAGGGGCAGTACTGGCATCATTATATGCATCATCCACAACTGATAGTACTGGAGGAATGGCTAAAGGCCTATGCTGTGGTAAGTGTAAAAAAGTCCTTAGCCTTTTCCTTGAATCTGAAAAAATCCTGGCCCTGCCATTGGAAGTGTTCCCTCATAGAGTGTAGGGTTTCCCCAAAAGAAAATTCTTCAGGAGGAGCAGCAGAAGGAATGGAGTCTTCTGCATCAGAATCCTCATAAGGAGAATATGGGCCTTCCTGATGGTCTGAAATATCTGAGTCATCCGAGGAATAGTCTGTAGAGACAGGTTCAGGGGGCTCAGTCCTAGGCCTCTTATCTGGAGGAGGTTGAGAGGCCCTGTCTGGGTGAGGTTGGGATCCCCTGATCAAAGAAATAAGATCCTCAGCCAGGCTGAGTATCTGGGAACTAGAGGTAGGCCTGTGGGAGGGAGCTTTTGTAGGTAAGGCCTTAGAAGATTTAGCTGCTTTAGCCCTGGAAAAGGCCTTGATAGACATAGAAGCAGGGGGTCTAGCAGCCCCACGTGCAGGGGTAGAAATGCCTAAAGGAATAGTATCTGACAAATCTTGGGTGCCTGCTTCTGTAGCAGTAATTTCAGTAGCAGATTCAGCCATGCTCTGTGAGGCCTCGGTTATCGGAGGCATGCTTTCGGCCGAAGGAAGAACCGAGGACTCGGTTTCAGCCGAAACCGAGACACTCGTGGTTGGCCTAACCGTGGTTTCAGCCGAAACCGTGAGTGTCGGTCCTTTTCCTTGCGCTTTTTAGCTAATTCTGTAGTCGGAGTCTCCGACGGCATTTTATATGCAAAAGCGGGACCAAAAACTCCTCTGCAAACTCCGACCGACGTCTAAGCGTCCGTCGGTTGAAGGAAGCACAGGCTAGACAAGCTGATACGTCGTGGTCTGGGCCTAAGCAAGGAAGGCAGTAAGAGTGGAAATCCTTATGAGGTATTTGTTTCCCACAAGTTAAACAATTATTTACTTTGTCTGACATCGGCTGAGGCAAGAAAGAGTCCCCAACGGGGTACTTAGCTTTTTAGAAGTCTTCGGTAGTAGAAATCTCTGGATCTGACCGACCGGCACTTGCGAACAGCTTCTGCTTCAGGCACCGCGCGGCAAGAAAGACTGAGGAAAATGGCGTCGGCTGATGCCTTTATACCCCAGCAGCTATGACGTCGGGTGAAGCGCGACATCAGCCGAGGCCAGACCCAGACTTTGGAATCTGGCCGACCGAAGGGCTGCCTGAGGCAGGACAACCCATATGTTAGGACTGCAGATGCATCCTTGAAGGACATCTGGATGTTCCAAAATCACCTCTCCCTATATGCCAACAAAACTAAGATCCTCCTTTTCTCCCTCCTCCAAGTCCTCATCTCTTGATAAAAACTCTTTCCAAATTACCAGCCTTAACAACTTCACTATTGAGATAGTAACCTCCACCAAACTTCTTGGTGTTACAATTGATGACCAGCTAAAATTCAATACTCATATCCAGCTAAACATCAAAAAACACACATAAAACTTGGCTTACTGTATAGAAACAACCACTTTCTGTCTCCTTCCACTAGGCTAACCCTTGCCTCTACTTACCTCCTTTCCTAGGCTAACCCTTGCCTCTACTTACCTCCTTTCCTATCTACTATATGGCGCTCCTCTGCTCACTAATCCTATTATCTACTCTTACCTCCAAATTGGAACAATGCTACAACAAAATCTCAAAATTTGCCACTAATGCCAAATCCTCCTCTCATCACTGCACCTCCCTTCACTCTCTAAACTGGCTTGAACTCCCCAATCATCTTAACTTTCTACAACTCACCACAGCCCACAAATTAGTGTTCCATCCTAACTGTCCTGCTCTTTCCAATATTCTTCAACCCTATACCCCCCTTAGATCCCTTAGATCTTCTCATCAAAACCTGATCACAATACAAAAACCCAAGCGCCCAGCAGGTCAGCTTCTCTTATCCTTTACCCGAGCTAAAAATGGAATGCCTTACCCACCTCACTAAGAACCTGCAACAACCTAGATAACTTCAAAACCCAACTCCATTCTCACCTCTATCTAAATAGGATATGCAAATGCACTCTTTAACCTACACCTTTCAAACTATCCTCCCCCTTCTCTCCAGGCTAACCTCTATACCTTCCTAACCTCTTCTAACCTCTCCTAAAATACTAACTGTATAAGCTACTAAAGCATTTTTGCACTAAATGCATAAGCTACTAAGCCACTCCAAGCTAACCTCCTTACCTTCCTCAGCTCTTCTAAAATACTAATTGCATAAGCTACTAAACAGTAAATTCTTGCTTTTATACAATATGCCACATTTTTTTCCTGCTGAACTTAACTGAAACTGTTAATACTTTTGCTATTTTAGCAATGTGATATTGGTATTGTAGACTATTTGAAGCTACCTGTTAACTGTAATGTAATCTGTGTCTGAACTCTTTCTTGTAATTAAAATTGTTGTTTCTGTGGAGCATTTCTCCTCGGGCCTCCACTGAAAACAGGCCCCCAAGCCCAGTAGACCTCCCCGGTAATCAAACTGAAATAAATAAATAAATAAATGTGCCATATCAGCATGTCTACACCGACCTAGACCTCTGTGCCCACTAAAGCAGTAGAGGAACCATCTCTCTATGTACCATATCAGCATGTCTACACTGATCCGGCTCTGTGCCCACTAATGCAGTAGAGGAACGTTCTCTCTATGTACCATGATATCAGCATGTCTACACCGATTTGACCTCTGTGCCCACTAATGCAGTAGAGGAACCATCTCTATATGTACCATGATATCAGCATGTCTACACCGATCTGACCTCGGTGCCCGCTAAAGCATCCCCAACATGGCCAAGCCTTTTATAACCGTGATGAGCTCCATGAAGACACAAAAGAGTGTGGTGAGTAAATAAGACTTATCACAGACACACATCATAGAAAAATAACACAATTACTCCTGTCAAAGTGCCGACATATTATGTAAAGTGAGGAGGATCAACTACAAGAAACTGGTAAAAGATAAATAAGCTGCAATGTAATTCTGAGGATAAATCTATCAATATGACTGACTAAGAAACAACTACATCAACTAAATAAACAGAGGTACGTGTGGGGATCAAATAAAGATACAAAAAGATTAATCAGTCATTGGTACAGCTCCAAAAGATAGTGCAAGGGGAACCAATATGTTCAAGAGTCAACATAAATATAACTGGTGAACTTCAGTAAATGTACCTAACTTATGTGCAAGTACCCAATATGACCGAGCAGCAGATGGGCAGCGCCAGCTCTATTGGCAAAGGAGATATAATAAAGTTCTGAGTTTTGCACCAATAACCAAAGTTCAAATAAGTGTCCCAGGTACTGGATGAGATGACAGTGGGAAGGAGGGAGAGGGTAGGCAATTGTCAGCTTGAGGAGGTGGATGGTTAGTCCATTGCCATCAACATGACAACTTTGCTTGTATTAATGCTGCACCACTGGCAGAAGGTAGGCATGTGGTGTGGCACACATGCACCCTGTAAGTAAAAGTCCAGCTGTAGCGGTTATGGGGGGTGGGAGACTTAGATGTATAAGCAATGTCGTAAATCCCACAGCAGATGTTAGCATCTCTCGCAGCAGGGGCAACTTAGATGAATAATAAACAATGCCCTAATTCCCACAGCAGTTGTGGGCATCTCTCCCTTGGCACTTGACTCTCACATTTCAGGAAAATGAAAGCGCTGATGGGCTTTCACCCATGGGAGAAATGAGTGGGTTATATGGTGGTTCAATGTGGGGGCCTTTAGATCTTTGCTGGAGTTACGAAACAACAACATATTAAAAACAGGGAAAAAAGGATGTAAAAGGCCCCACAGAGGAGTAATTAATAGATGTGTATACAAGCCTTTGATCCATGAACATCTGGACATTAGCGAGGGCACCATCAAGATATTACCAAAACCAGAGTCATATTGTAAGTAAATGACCAAAACT
The DNA here is from genome assembly GCF_019279795.1 of Protopterus annectens. Taxonomy (NCBI): domain Eukaryota; kingdom Metazoa; phylum Chordata; order Ceratodontiformes; family Protopteridae; genus Protopterus; species Protopterus annectens. The sequence continues at coordinate 869,845,444 of NC_056750.1, read as the reverse complement.
TGTACCACCCAAATAAAGTGGACATGGGGTACAGTGCAGGTTGGATCTTCCTCGGCCAAATCAGAGAACAATGCAATGCAGGCTGAAATACTTACTGTCTGTGTCAGTCAACAATTAAAGTACAGTCAACAATTAAAGTACACTCAACACATTGTAATCAACAAACACTAGTTACAGAAAAAAGGAGGCGTAATGTAATGATAGGCCTACAAAACAAATGTTAAAAGCCAAGAAATTGTGCCTGCATCAAAATATCACTGCAGATACAGCCAAGTAAGCTAACAGATGTGAATGGCTCCAGCACTAGGCACTCCAAAAACCTACGTGCTGCTGGAAAAAAGCTTACCAACATGCAAATATCTGAAGCGGAGTTATAAAGCCACAGTAAATCAAAAAACAAGAGGCCATATAAACAAGGGATGTAGGTAATAATGACACTGTGACACTTCAGAATATGAATCTGAGAATAATTCATACAATGTACAGAATCATATGCAAGTATATCAGAAGTCATCAATGCCAAAAACCGAGGATAACTTACAGCAAGTGGTCAAGGCAGCTCCCTGTGACTATGGAAAAAAATGTTGCACAACTGCTAGCAAAGTTGTATCAAATAAGTGACTTCCAAGATCGTACACAGAGTGGTACAGACAACTAAGAGGAGTGCAAATAGCACTCAAAATACTACAAACTTCACAAAACAGGTCACAAAATCAAGCATTCAGGCTAAGAAATGGAGAGTCAGCCTAATGCTCACAATGTGGAAGGAGACAGATCACAATCCCCAATAATATGCTCACAGAAACCAGTGGCAGAAAAAGCAAAAAAGTACAGTTTTGTACCTACCATAAATGTAGATGTTCGAAGATCCACATTGCTGCAGTCATAACCTGTGGGTAGTCCGCTGTCCTCGGTCGGCCCGAATACCAAAGAGTTAGGCTGGCGTCGGTCATGGTCGCTCAGATCTGACGTCAGTACGCCGTGGTACTAAAGCGCATGACCGACGCCATATCCTCAGTCTTTCTTGCCCCAGATGTCAGAAGGCCTTAAAAAGAAAGGCCATAGCCAAAAACAGAAAAATACCCAATCACCAAAATAGCAACAATAGGTACACCACAAAACCCATTCACCCCAAACTACAGAGGGGAAGGAGGGAGGGAAAATTGGACTGCAGCAATGTGGATCTTCGAACATCTACATTTATGGTAGGTACAAAACTGTACTATGTTCTTCATCTCACATTGCTGCAGTCATAACCTGTGGGCAGAATCCCAAAGCAAAGGTAAAGGGAGGTTGGTAAAATCAAATAACATTAGGAGCTGCTAACATGCCCTGTAAAACTGCAGTGGCAAACCCAGCCCTAGACTTGGAATAAAGAGGGAGATGGTAATGCTTAGTAAAAGTGTGTACTGAACTCCAAGTAGCTGCTTCCAAAATGTCCTTAGTAGCTACTCCCCTTAAAAAAGCAGTACAAGTGGCAGTCGCTCTAGTGGAATGAGGTCTGATTCCAGCTGGAACCTCCTTACCATGATGAGAATAACAAAAAGCAATACAATGGCCAATCCACTTAGAAATAGTTTGTTTTGAAACAGGTTTTCCTTGTGAACCCAAGGCAAAAGAAATGAATAACTGTTGAGACTGCCTGAACCCTTTAGTTCTGCTCAAGTAGTAACGTAACTGCCTGTGAATATCCAAAGAGTGCAAAATCTTTTCCCCTTTATTTTGGGGATCAGCATAAAATGTAGGCAAATGAATAGACTGGTTTAAGGCCACATTTGAAACAACTTTAGGCATAAAAGTAGGGTTAGTACGCAGGGATACCCTATCCTTATGAAATATCAGGAAGGGTTCAACTGCCATGAGAGCCTGTAATTCAGATACCCTTCTAGCAGACGTAATGGCCAACAAAAAAGCAGTCTTCCAAGACAAAAACTTCAACTCAGATGTAGCTGCAGGTTCAAAAGGAGGTAAAGTAAGCTTCTCCAACACAAAATTGAGATCCCAGGCAGGAGTAGGAGCTCTACGTGGGGGTCTTATGTTCTTTGCCCCTCTAAGAAATTGCTTAAACAAAGGATGAGAGAATAATGGTGGGTCACAGTCATAGTGAGCAGAAATGGCTGCAGCATGAACTTTTACAGAGGAGAAAGACAAACCTTTGTCTAATAATTCTGTAAGATACTGAAGAGAAACACTCAAATTAGGCACTGAAACATCAAAGCTCTTTGCTTTGCTCCAAAGAAAAAATCTCCTCCATTTATCAGCATAAACTTTCCTTGTACTAGGCCGTCTGGCCTCCAAAATAACATTCAAAATTTGTTGAGGAAGCTGCGACCCCCCCCGGGTCTAGAACAGAATACGCCAGGCTGTCAGATGCAGGGACTGTATCTTGACATTGAGGAAATGATTGTTTGCCTGGGACAAAAGGTGTGGAATCGGAGGCAAAGGCCAAGGAGGCTCCCGTCCTAAACTCCTCAGCAGAGGGTACCAGTGCTGACGTGGCCAATCTGGAGCTATTAGAGTCATGCAGGGCTTGTCCTGTCTGACCTTCAAGAGCACCTTGGGAAGGAGAGGCAGAGGAGGAAAGGCATAGACGTGAAGGTTGTTCCAACTGAATGATAGAGCATCCACTTTCCAAGCTTTTGGGTGAAACATCTTTGTGCAAAACTTTGGCAGTTGGAAATTTAGTGGAGAAGCGAACAGATCTATGTCTGGAGTCCCCCAAGCCATTGTCAACTGTTGAAATACATGAGGATCCAATTTCCACTCGTGGGGATCCACCATCTGTCTGCTCAAAACATCTGCTAAGGAGTTCTGTGCTCCTGGCAGAAACCTTGCCTGAAGAGTGAGGTGCAAACTGAGAGCAGTCTCCCACAAAATCATAGCTTGTCTGCAAAGAGGGTACAAATGGGTTCCCCCTTGCTTGTTGATGTACCACATGACTGTTGTGTTGTCTGTTTGAATCAACACTTGTCCTGGGTGAAGTAGATCCTTGAAAGCCATCAATGCAAATTGGACTGCTAACATCTTCTTCATGTTGATGTGCAAATGTTGAAGTCTGGCAGGCCACGTGTCTTGAACCCATTTTCCATTGAAGTGTGCTCCCCAAGCCATGTCTGAGGCATCTGTCGTTAAGATCTGACTCGCCTCTGGTCGGGTCACAGAGAGTCCCTTGTTTAGGTGACATTCCTGAGCCCACCACAAAAATTCCCTTTGAATGCAAGGTATTATCTGAATGACAGTGTCCAAATCGTGGCAGTGTTGAGTCCATACGCTTTTGAGATACCATTGCAGCTTCCTCATATGCAGTTTGGCATTGGGAAGCACCAGAATACAAGATGCCATGAACCCCAAGGCTTGAAGGACTGTCCTTGCAGTCAGCCTGGACCGTAGAGACAATTGTTGGAAGTAAAGGGTAAGATTTCTTTGTTTGTCCGGGGTCAAAAGTGCCATCTGAGAGGCTGTATTCAGTCTCACACCCAGAAAGCACATGTCCTGAGAGGGTACTAGACTGGACTTTGTTTCGTTCACAGAATACCCTAGGCACCTTAACACTGCCATAACATACTGTAGATGGTGAAGTAACTTGACTTTGTCTTGAGCAAGAATCAGGCAATCGTCCAAATAAGGATAAATTTGTATTCCCCTTAACCTTAAGAAGGCTATCACTGGAGCCAGGACCTTTGTGAACACCCTGGGCGCAGTAGATAAGCCAAAGGGCAATGCAGAGAACTGATAATGTAAAGTCCCAGCCCGAAAACGCAGGAACCTCCTGTAGCTGGGCCTGATAGGAATGTGAAGATAAGCCTCTTTGAGATCCAGAGTAACCATCCAGTGATCTTTGCCTAGCAGAGGCAGAAGTTGTTGCAAAGTTAACATCTTGAATTTTGGAATGTCCAGGTATGTGTTGAGAATAGACAAATCCAGGATTGACCTCCAAGTGTTTCCTTTCTTTGGTACAAGAAACAGGCGAGAATAAAATCCTAGGCCCACTTCTGACGGAGGGACTTCCTGGATAGCCCCCAATTTTAGAAGTAAAGAAATCTGTTTGTGAGCCTCCACCTTTTGCTGAGGAGGAACATCTGGCATACCTTTGAAAGGAGGCAAGGTGTGAAAGTAAAACTTGTAGCCTCGATGTATAACGTCCAACACCCATTTGTCCTGGGTGACTAAAAGCCAATTTTGCCTGAAAAGTGCCAACTTTCCTCCCAGAGGAGCTGCCAAACAGGAGGGATCTGGCAGCTGAAGATACAAGTCATTGGGTCTGTTTACGAAAAGGCTGATCCCTGCCCTCACCTGAAGATTGTGCAGGGGAACTCCACGTTCTTGGTCTGAAAGAACCCTGAGCATGAGCTCTGCTCCTACCACGTCTAGATCTGCCCCTAGACTGTAAATCAGAAGAAGGATAAGCCCATCCCTTAGCCGGCCAATTTCTGCTAAATTTAGGGGGCTGTACCTGTAAAAATTCCTTAACTGTCTGCATGGACTTAGCTTTGTCTTCCATTTTCTTCAAAACTGACTCCACATGAGAACCAAACAGAACTTCAGATTGAAGGGGAGCATCCAAAATTCGAGCCTTAACATGCTCTGACAAATTCTGATCCTTAAGCCAGGCGTGCCTACGAATAACTGATCCAGTGGCAGCCATCCTGGAGGAAGCCTGAAGAGCATCAAAACCACACTGCAAAGAATGCTTACCCACCTGATCAGAGGCATGAACTAAATCTTGCAATTCTTTACACTCAATACCCTCTGCCAAAGCATCTACCTTAGATTTTAACTGACTTAAGAGAAAATTCTGGTACTTCAGCATATGAAACTGGCAATTCAAAGCCCTCATCGCTAGAGTGGAAGAGGTATACACTTTTTTACCCCACCTATCTAAAGCTCTAGAATCTTTATCCAGAGGAACTGGATTCTTTACAATAGAAGCCCTGACACCCTTAGGTCCCTGGCTAATAGTCTCCGGGTCAGCTCTTGGGCTCTTATACAAATACTTATGGGCCTCTGGCACTCTGTAATACCTGTCTGGTTTAACAGGGGCAGGAGGTAAAGAATCAGGATTAAGGGAAGCTTCAGAGAAAACCTCCTGTACAACATCCAAAACAGGGGGAATAGCCAAGGGCCTATGCTGTGGTAAAAATAAAAATTCCCTAAGCCTCTTTCGAGAATCTGAGAAATCCTGACCTTCCCACTTAAAATGCTCCCTCATAGAATGCAGGGTTTCAGAAAAAGAAAAATCCTCTGGAGGGGAAGCAGAAGGACATGAATCCTCTGCATCTGAATCAGAATAAGGAGGAAAATCCTGAATGTCCTCAGCCGAAGACTCAGAGTAATCTGAGGAATGCTCCAATCCTTCCACCTCTGGCTCCACCCTAGGCCTCTTATCTGGGGGGGGCATAGAACCCCTGATTAAAGTAATCAAATCCTCTGCCATCTTTAGCATATGCTTTTTAGGTACAGAACTAGGGCTGACGCCAGTGGAAGACAAACCAGGCCTGACCTTGGAAGGTGCTTTAGAGACAGAAGTAGAAGGCCTAACCACCTTATGCAAAGAAGGGACTACAGAGACCTGAGAGGCCCCTCAGCCTGACCAGACTCCTGAGAGGCCACATCCTGCAAGATTAAAGGCTCCCCCCCTGAGATTCAGCTGAAACCTCGGCTGGATCCACAGATTCCACCGTAGTTTCCAAAGAACCGGCGTCCGTAACGGACGACTCATCCTGCTTGGACTTTAACGTCTTTTCTTTACGCTTCTTAGCGGTAGCGGGCGTCGGAGGATCCGACGGCATATTGTAATTACACCACTTACCGAAGACAAGCCTAGCACAATCTAACCTGCGTTTAATGGTGCGCTTATTAAATCTAGCACAAAAGCGACACCCGCTACGTCGTGCTCAGGCCCCAAGCAAGGAATACAAAGAGAGTGGTAATCCCTATGAGGTATCTGCTTCCCACAAGAAATACAATTATTTACTTTTTCTGACATCCGGATTTAACTGAGGCAAGAAAAGACAAAAATATTCCCCAACGGGGTACTTAGCCCAACTTGGTTTTCGGTCTGAAACTCAGAATACGAAAATTTCAGGACGCCGAACGGCACTTGCAAACGCTGCTTCTGCTTCGGACCATGCGGCAAGAAAGACTGAGGATATGGCGTCGGTCATGCGCTTTAGTACCACGGCGTACTGACGTCAGATCTGAGCGACCATGACCGACGCCAGCCTAACTCTTTGGTATTCGGGCCGACCGAGGACAGCGGACTACCCACAGGTTATGACTGCAGCAATGTGAGATGAAGAACATCTTAAATTACCAGCTTTTGTTCAACATTCAGACTTCTAACTAAAAACAATGAACTGATTGCAAGAGGTGTACTAAAATGTAAAGAAAAGCCTTTGACAGCAACATACCACAAAGCACCATTAGGCAGACAATAGCAATTGCAAGCATGCTTTGTGGGGTGCACTGAAGATATCGAGTATCCTTTTCTGTGCATTTAAAGTGTTTTTTTTTATTGTATCTGCTTTATTTTCTGAAATAAAAAACAAAAAATATACTTGTTTCCTGCCTTTCTAAGCTAGTATAGTCCAGTTTTCAGGTTAGTGCTGAATTCAGGGTTGTGTTACTAGTTTCTGTGTTTGCCCATTACCTTACTTGGACAGAAAGAAGTTTCTCTGCTCACCTGTGAGAGAAGGGAACTTTGAGCAGCCTATCAGTCCCTGGAGGAGTGGTTTCAGCCCAGAAATTAGTAGTTTATTGGCCATTTTGGGCTCATTTCTATCTCTCTCATTTCCCTGCGATAAAAAAACGCATTTGCCCGGTTTTGCACACCGATTAGCTAGGGTATAATTATTCCCGGCTCCACAAAGTCTCCTCTTCAATTTTTCCCTTGAAACTAGGCAAACTTTCACCTTAAACACTCAAGCCACTCATTTCTCAGACTGGCACTTACTCAAAACTTATGGCAAGCACTTATAAACCCTGGCACTAGACCCCCCCCCTACACTGTACAGAAGGACAAGGCTCTCTAGTCGACCTTACCAGCCATTCAGTAAAACAGTTCACTGTACCAGTCCAGGCATGTCCAAAGGGCAGTTTCAGGTGTACTCTCCAGTCCAACTGGTGAATCTGGGCATTCTGAGGCAATGTTACAACTGCCTCATGTACACAGAACACTCTCCTCCTACCACCAAACACCAACACATGCAAGAGATGCAAATATACAGCCAAACCAGAGGCTAAGCTCTCTCAACCCAAGACTGGATCAGAGAGTCAAGAGGAGAAAGGAAATACTTGCAACACACCTCCAGTCTCACACAGACCTATTAAACCAACACTGGCAAATAACACACATAAATACACAAAACATACTCGGAGGCCTAAATAAAAATCTTCAAAAGCAACAGAGACCTCCAAAGCAGAAATCCAAGCAACCTCCACCCCCCCAACACAAACCATGAAACACATACTTCACAAAACCAGTGTGCCACACAATCACAGCCCTTAAGGCAAAATAACATACCCAACATACTAGTAATAGGTGACTCTATAGTCAGGCAGACTGACGTCCCACTCACTAGGCTGAATAAGGAGAAGGTTACTGTTAGCTGCCTATCAGGTGCCAGGATCTGCCACATAACGCAAGCACTCAGGTCACTCCAGAACAAGTACAAATATGACTCTATCATTGTCCATGTTGGTGTGAATGACCTGAGCCGTACCTCCCTGGACTACATGAAAAGAGACATGGAAGAGCTCTCTGATCACATAGCCCAGGCCGGTATGACCCTGACCCTCAGTAGCATCCTGCCCTCACCAAGAATAATACCACCGTATAAAGAAAAAAATATCAATTTCAACAATTGGCTAAGTTTCTGGTGTCATTCAAAGAGGTCCAGTGTCTGTCCACCTGGGATGACATGCTCGATAAGCCACGCTGCTTCACTAGAGATGGCTTGCACCTGTCACCCTTAGGCTTTTGAATACTGGCCAAGGCTCTTGCCACCCCCATAGTGCCTTTTTTAGGCAAGGCTCAAAAGACAAACCCACCGCCGTAAACAGCAAAAGTAACAAAAAATGAGGGTAATGCTACTCAATGCCAGAAGTCTAAACCTCAAAATCCATGCACTCGAGGTATGAAGAAAATCGATATATGTGCAGTAACAGAAACCTGGTCTAAGGATCCAAAGAGCACCCCAGCACTACCATGCTACAACTCATACCATACATTTCGGCCACAGAACCCCGACCGAAATACAAAAGGCGGTGGTGTATCCATATTCATCAAGGATACCACACCTCCAGGTTAGTGGCACAGCACGATGCTACAGAGATCATTCACGTGCAACTAACAATGGGCACAACTGCAATTCAAATTGTAGCTTGCTACAGATCATCCACCATGTCCCAGGACCCCCATTCCACGTTTCTGGAAACACTGGGAAACATAAAGGTCCTACCAAAAACCCTAATATTGGGTGGTCTCAATTACCCAAACATTAACTGGGAGAACTACACAAGTACTAACCCCCTTGCCCAAAATTTCCTAGAATTTATAAACTCAAATGCCCTGGATCAACTGGTCAACACTCCCACCAGAGGTGGCAACATATTGGACCTGGTCATCACCAACATGGGCGACCGGTGTTCCACACCGGAGGTCAACTCCTCACTGGTTAGATCTGACCATAAAAAATCACTTTGGATATCCACATTCCGTCCCACCCCCGGACAAGGAAATTACCATGAAAAACTTTTCAAAAGCAAACTTCACATCAGTATCAGCAAGAAACTACAATCCCTCAAAGTCATCCAAGGCGAGCTTCAAAAGAAAAATTGCCAGGGACTCCAAAGATAGCCACAAGGAATTCTTCAGCTATGTCAAGAATCCAAGTGGCAATGCTCAGATCTGCTTGGAGTTAGTGCAGAATGGCACAAAATACACTGAACTGACCGATATTGCCAACATCTTGGCAAACAGGATCAGTGCAAACTTCACCGCCCTCTCACCCCCAAAAGGGCCCATAACCAAACCAGAAGAATGTATAGCCCCTGAATTCACAGACACTCAGGTTAAAACAGCCCTCTCCAAAGCCAAAAACACAGCATCAATGGGACCAGATGGTGTCCCAGGCTGCGTCCTACTCGAGCTCAAAGACAAACTAACCCCTCACCTAAACGCACTGTTCAAACTCAGCCTCTCCACAGGCTAACGTACCCATAGAGTGGCGCACAGCAATGGTTATTCCGCTCCACAAAGGTGGAGCCAAATAGACCCTGGGAACTAACGCCCTATAAGCCTGACTAGCTTGGTCTACAAGGCTATGGAGTGCATCATCATGGAACTCATTAACAGAGACATTGGGAACCTCCAAACACTGGACCCTACCCAGTTCGGCTTTGGTAAGGGCAGATCATGCCTCCTAAACCTGGTGGACTTCTTTGAGACAGTTATCAAGGCTATAGACAAGGGAAAGGTGGTACAGACAACCTACCTAGATCTCGCAAAGGCCTTCAAAACCATTCCCCATTCTGGTATTATAGACAAGCTCACCAGCCTGAACATAAACCCTTATATCACAAGATGGGTTGCCAACTGGCTCATGGACAGAAAACACATGGTGAGAGTTGCGGGAGCTAGGTCAGACTCTAAACCGGTTACAAGTGGCGTTCCCCAGGGCTCAGTCCTAGGACCCATCCTGTTTAGCATATACTTCTCAGAGATACAGGCAAGCACAGGAGGACTATGGCTAACCAAGTTCGCAGACGACTGCAAACTAGGGGCTATAACTGACTCTCCGGCTGACATAGACATCCTCCAAAAGGGTCTCACTGCAACGGATACCTGGTGTCAAAATCATGGTCTCAATCTAAATGCCAAAAAGTGCAAAGTCATCCCCTTTGGAAAAAACAAAGTACCCACAAACTACCACATAGGTGGTAGTCCCCTAAATACGGAAAACGTAATAAGGGATCTGGGGACGCAAGTAGATAGTAATCTTACCTTTGATAATCACATTGTCAAAGTGGTTAGAAAATCCTTCTATGTGGCCCACCTAATCACAAAAGGGTTCGCACCCAGATCAGAAGAGGTTATCGTGCCCCTCTACTCATCACACATCAGACCCATCATAGAGTACAACTCCCCATTTGGGATGTACCTTACAAGACACCTGCAACAGCTGGAAAAAACACAGAAGTACCTCACCAAGAGAATCACTAGCCTCAAACAGATGCCCTATGCAGCTCGACTGTACTAGCTTGCATACCAACTACTCAGCCTTGTATGTCAGGCAGAGATCACCCTATGTCCAACTCAGAATTGACGGACATGCTCCACCTAAAGAAAACCTTATCCCCTTGAGCCACATGCTCTAGGGATCTAAACCTCACCACAACAATAAACAGGACGTGATGGAGGGATAGATTCCTGTCTCAGAGACTTCCCATGCTTTGGAACAAGTTTCCAATCTACATTAGGCAGAGCTCCTCACTAACACTCTTCAAGGGAAACCTTGATGAGTGGATGGGAAAAGTACAGTTGTGTACACCTGCCATAAATGTAGATGTTCGAGTGTATTCACTGTTGCAGTCATCACATTTGTGTTATCTGCTTGCAGTAGCCCTCAGTTGGCCTGATTATCAAAGTCTTGGGTCCTGCGTCAGTTGCTGTCTCATCTTCCATGACGTCAAGTAGTCAGGGGTATAAAGCATGCAGCCAATGCCATTACATCAGTTATTCTTGCCCCAGCTGTCAGATGCCCCCCTAATGGGAAGCAATTAAACATATATACAAGGTTATACCTCCAACACAAAAGCAAACACACCAAAAAGCTTTTAAGCATAGTAAAAATTATAGAGATATAGCCAAAAGAAGTCAGGGGGCTGGAGGGAGGGTAACCAGGACTGCAACAGTGAATACACTCGAACATCTACATTTATGGTAAGTGTACACAACTGTACTATGTTCTTTGTGTTTCGCTGTTGCAGTCATCACATTTGGGTAGATTCCCAAAGCTAAGGATGGGAGGAGGAATTTAGATAGCATTAGGACCAGCTATAAGGCCCTGCAAGACTGCAGTGGCAAAACCATCTCTGGACTTAAGAGAAAATTGGCAAATGGTAATGCTTGGTGAAAGTATGGACAGAATTCCAGGTAGCAGCTTCTAGGATGTCCCTGGTAGGGACACCTCTGAGAAAGGCTGTAGAGGTAGATGCAGCCCTGGTTGAATGTGGTCATATCCCCTATGTGATAGGTTTTCCATGGTGCTTATAGCAGAAATGAATGCAATGGCCTATCCATTTAAAAATGGTTTGCTTTGAAATGGCCTTCCCCTCTACACCTGCAGCAAATGCCACCATCAGTTGTTCAGATTTCCTTTGAGGTTTAGTCCTGTCCAAGTAAAATCTAACTTGTCTGTGCACATCTAAGGAGTGCAGTATCTGTGTATCTGTTTGTTCTGTGGATTAGAAAAGAAGGTTGGCAAATGAATGGATTAAGAGCCACACTGGATACCACCTTGGGCATGAAGGAGGGATTGGTCCTGAGGGACACCCTGTCCGCACGAAAGATGATGAAAGGCTCCGCTGCCATAAGGGCCTGTAATTCAGACACCCTTCTTGCTGAAGTGATTGCTAAAAGGAAGGCTGTCTTCCAAGAAAGGAATTTTAACTCTGCATTTGCAGCTGGCTCAAGAGGAGGTAGAGTGAGCTTTTCCAATACAAAGTTAAGGTCCCAGGCTGGAGTAGGGGCTCTCCTGGCTGGTCTTAGGTTTTTGGCCCCTCTGAGGAGCTGCTTGAGCAGTGGATGAGAGAAGAGGGGTGGTTCTGTGTTGTAATGAGCTGAAACGGCTGAGGCATGAATTTTGATGGAGGAAAAGGAAAGGCCCTTGTGAAGCATCTCAGTTAAGTATTAAAGAATCTGAGGTAAATTGGGTGCTGCTGTGCCCATCCCCTGAGTTTGGTTCCAGGAACAGAATAGTTTCTATTTTTCATCATAAGATTTTCTAGCACTAGGCCTCCTTGCCTCCAGAATGACATCCAACACTTGCTTACTGAGGGATGGTAACGGAGAGACCAGGTAATTAGCCAGGCTGCCAGGTTCAGGGTTTGAAGCTGAGGGTGCAGAATCTGGCCTTTCTGCTGGGACAGCAGGGTAGGGGTCTGAGGCAGGTGCCATGGTGCCAGCAGTGACACACTGCACAGGATGGGGTACCAGTGTTGGCGTGGCCAGTCTGGTGCAATCAGTATCGTCCTTGGTTTGTCCTGTTTGATCTTTAGTAGTACCTTGGAGAGGAGAGGCAGAGGAGGAAAGGTATAAACTGATAGATTTTTCCAGCTGAAGGACAGAGCATCCACTTTCCAAGCTTGTTTGTGGGGAGTCCTTGTGCAGAATTTGTCCAATTGGTAGTTCTGGGGGAAGGAAAACAGGTTTATCTCTGGGCTCCCCCATATGTTTATCAACATGTTGAATGTCTTTGGTTCCAATTTCCACTCGTGTGGGTCCATGGGATTTCTGCTTAGATCGTATGCCAGTGTATTTAGCTTTCCTGGCAGGAAATGAGCCTGTAGGTGCACTTGGTAGCTCAAGGCTGTGTTCCATCGAGCCAAGGCTTGTCTGCAGAGAGGGTATGAGTGGGTTCCCCCCTGCTTGTTTATGTACCACATAACAGTGGTGTTGTCCGTCTTTACCATTAATTGTCCTGGAAGAATGTGTTCCTTGAAGGCTGTCAGAGCATTCTGTACAGCTAACATTTCTTTTTGATTGATATGCAGGTGCATTTGACTTGGGTTCCATTTGCCCTGAATGCACTTCCCTGCCCAGTGAGCCCCCCATGCATAGTCTGATGCGTCTTTTGTTACAGTTTGGGTGGCAGGGGGTAGAGTGAAAGGCAGCCCCTTGTTTTGGTGGTAGGCCTCTGCCCACCAAAGGAACTCTAATTGTAGACAAAGTATGATCAGAATCCTTGCTTCTAGATCCTGAGAATGTTATCACCACCGGCATTTTAGATACCATTGTAGTTTCCTCATATGCAGTCTTGCATATGGAATTAAGAGAATGCAGGTGGTCATGAACCCCAAGCTTGCAGTATTTGTCTTGCAGATAAGCAGGGTCTTTGTGGCCATTAGTTTGAAGCAAGTTGTCAAATGAACTTGTTTCTCTGGCCATCTGGGAAGTTGTGTTCAAGCTTGCTCCCAGGAATACAATTTGTTGGCAGGGTACCAGATGTGATTTCTTTTCGTTTATGGTGTACCTCAGAGAAGTTATCACTTTTTGTACAAACACCAGATGCTTCAATAGTATATCCTGGCTTTCTGCCAGAATTAGACAATCGCCCAGGTATGGGTATATTTGAATATTTCTTTGCCTGCAAAATGCAATGACTGGAGCTAGGCACTTTGTGAATACCCTGGGCACAGTAGATAAGCCAAAGTGCAGTGCAGAGAACTGATAGTGCATGAAGCCTGTATTGAAGCGTAGGTATCTTCTGCAAGATTCTCTGACTGGGATGTGCAGGTAGGCTTCCTTTAAATCCAGTGTTGCCAACCAGGCATCCTTGCTTAGCATAGGAAGCAACTGGTGAAGAGTTAGCATCTTGAATATTGGGATCACCAAAAATATGTTTAGGATAGAGAGATCCAGGATAGGACACCAGGAGTTGTCTTTTCTGGGCACCATGAAAATTCTTGAGTAGAAACCTTGTCCCTTTTCCTCTTCTGGGACAGTTTGAATAGCCCTTATACTTGAGAGAGAGAGAGAACTTGCTTTTGAGCCTCTCTGTCCACTTATTTAGGGGTAGATCTGGCCAACCTTTTGGGGTTGGTAAAGTGTGGAAGTGAAATCTGTATCCTTGGGAAATTGTTTAAAACCCATTTGTCCTGGGTAATGAGTTCCCAGTTTTTTGTCTGCAGAACAATCTTTCCCCCTAAAGGAGCAGTCAGTTGAGAAGGGCTTGGAAGTTTTAAAGTTAAGTTATTGAGGCAGTTTACCAAAGGGGGAGTCTTACTACTCCCTGATTTGGAAGTGGGAGACCCCACTGCTTAGTCCTGTGCGTACCTTGGGACTGAAGCCTGAGTGTTCTGCTGGTTCTGCGTTTGGACTGAGAAGGCCTGGAAGATACTGGGAAGGACCAGTTCTTAGAGGGCCAATGCCTACTAAATCGTGGAAGCTGTACTTGCAGGAAATCATTAACAGTTTGCATTTAGCTTTTTCCTCCATCTTTTTAAGTACTGTTTCTGCTTTGTTGCCAAAGAGGCGGTCCTGGTTTAAGGGAGCATCCAGCAATTTAGCTTTAACATGATCTGGCAAAGATTGCTCCTTAAGCCAAGCATGCCTTTTAAGTACAGACCCAGTAACAGCCGCCCTGCAAGATGCCTCTACTGAATCAAAACCACATTGCAAAGTGTTTTCCAACTTGTTCAGCAGAATGCATTAAATCTTATTTTCAGCACAGTCAGGAATCATCATTTTCTGTTTAAGCAATCCAATAATATGCTGCTGATACTTTAACATATGAAACTGGCAGTTTAAGGCCCTAATGGCCAAGGTTGCAAAAGTGTATACCTTCTTACCCCATCTATCCAGCGCCCTGGAATCTCTATCAGAGGGGGTAGGATTTTTGGCAGTAGTAGCCTTAATGCCCTTGGGTCCCTGGGAAATGGTGTCAGGATCCGCAGTAGGATTTTAAAGAGGAACTTGTGAGAGTCAGGAACCCTGTAATATCTATCTGGTTTTCTGGGAGCAGGAGGTAAGGAGTCAGGGGTCAAGCTAGACTCCGAAAAGGCATCATCAACAATGTCCAGTACAGGGGAATAGCTAAAGGCCTGTGCTGGGGCAGGAGTAAGAAATCCCTAAGCCACTTTTTAGAATAAGAGTAATCCTGGCTTTCACAGCGGAAATGCTCCCTAAGAGTATGCAAGGTTTCACCAAAAGAGAAATCCTCTGAGGGGGAAGCAGAGGGAATAGAGTCCTCTGTATCAGAATCCTCATAGGTAGATGAGGGCAAATCCTGGTCATCAGAGGAAACAGAAATTTAATCATAAGCAAATTCAGTCCTAAGACTCTTAGAGGGGGGAAGGTTGGCTTCCCCTGATTAAAGTAATAAGGTCTTCAGCCATTCTTATCATTTGTTTTTTAGGCATAGAGGCCTGACCATGCAGTCTGGGTGTCAGTTTTCTAGGCATGGATCGAATTTTAGGCCTTGGAGAAGAAGATGGCGTCAGTTTAATATGCAAGTCAGTAGGCCTGAATACACCCTCAGAAGCCGGTGCCTGCACAGCGGCTCCGGACCCATCCAAGGTAGAGACATCCACAGGTTCCACAGTTGAAGCATCTCGCGGCATACTGGACTCCAAATAGGTCTCAGTAGAGGCCTGCGATTCTGAAGTAGCGGGTACAAGGGGCTGTGAAAGCACCTCACTGAGTACCGGCAAACTGGTGACTAGCTTAGGAGAAGCGTCGTCGGCAGCTTTGGACCTAGGCCTCTCTGTGTTTACCTTTGCATTTTTTCGGAATGTCGGTAGTCGGGTGGCTTACCGAAGCCATATCTGGATAATTGAACTGAGTACCAAAATATTTAGAAGCATAAATATACCTACGATGAATAGTTCGTTGTTTAAATAAGGCACAAAACCAACAGCGAGGTATGTCGTGGTCAGGGCCTAGGCAAGAAATACAGTACGAATGAAAATCTTTATGAAGTATTTGCTATCCACAAGAAATACAATTATTGACTTTTACTGACATCGGTTTAGAGCAAGTAAAAGTTTCCCCAACGGGGTACTTAGCTTAACGGAAGCGTCGTCGGTAGGTTTGGACCTGTGCGGTCTGTCTCTGTCTTTATCCTTACATTTTTTTGGAAGATCAGCTGTCGAATGGCTTACCGAAGCCATATTGGAAATTGAGGACTGAGAGCGAAAATACCTAGCTACAATAAGGCCCCGATGACATATAGTTCTGGTGTTGAACAAAGCACAAAAATGACAACGAGAGACACTGTGGTCTGGGCCTAAGTAAGTGATGCGGTAAGAATGAAAATCTCTGTGAGGTATTTGCTTTTCACAGGTAAGACAATTATTAACTTTTTCTGTCATCGGTTAGAGCAAGAAAAAAGGATCCCCAATGGGGTACTTAGCTTTAGATGACTTCAGCTTCAATTCAGAAACGAAACTCAGGTAGCGGCTGACCGGCACTCATGCAAACTGCTTCTGCTTTGGGCTCCTCGGAAAGAAAGACTGATGTAATGGCGTCAGCTGCCTTACTTTATACTACTGATGACCTGATGTCAGTCCTGAAGCGACAGCAAAAGACGGAGAAATACTAAGCCTCTGGTATCCAGGCCGACTGAGGGCTATCCTGGCAGGGATAACCCAAATGTGATGACTGCAACAGTGACACATGAAGAACATCTGCAATCGGTGTACTATATAATAAACTGCAATCTGCGAAATATATAATATGCAATCTGTGTAATATATAAAAACTGCAATCTTGAGTAATACATAATAAACTTCAATCTGGGTAATACATAATAAACTGCAATCTGTGCAATATATAAGAAGCCTCTGATGTCTCCAAATACTGGAAAATGTGTTATTTATACAAATAAAGTATAATATTGCCTACATCTGACTTTTGGTTGCATGAAAGCATTTGTGAGAATTCATCGTACCATTCCATTAAAAAATATTCATGCCAAAAGAGAGTGAAATCTAATGTTAGTATACTGGATTCATGCACAAAGCAGAACAGTAAGTTAGGGTACATAAATAAGGAGAGACCCTTGTTCTTACAGGGGGGCGATCTTGAGGTTCTCTACTGGCCATTTTTACTTTAATAGCTTTCAAGTGTTTGAAAAAATAAAGTCTTCTAGATATTAAACTTTGACACAGACATTAAGTTTGGACCTTGTGACAACAGAAAATGTTGCCAAATGACAAGTACATGTTGATAGCCTAGTACCTACCTATGAACCTATCGGCCCAAGGGCCTACATAAGCCTAGCCAACAAGGTTCCCTGGCTTACGCCACCCAAGAAAGTTATTTTCCTGTGCCACTGTTGAGCAGAAACACAGAAGTGATCCCCAGGGTGTATTTCCTATTTCCCATCCACTCATCAAGATTTTTCTTGAAGGGTGCTAATGAAGAACTTTGCTTGACATAGATGGGTAGCCTGTTCCAGAGTATGGGAAGTCTCTGGGACAGGAATCTATGCCTCCAGCATGTCCTGTTTATTGTGGTGACAAGGTTTAGGTCCCTAGAGCATGTAGCTCGGAGGGATTGGGATTTTTTTAGGTGTAGCATGTCCAACAGCTCTGGGTTTGACATAGCTTTATATGTTAGGCAGAGATCACCTCAGAGTAAGCAATATGCTACGGAGTAAAGCTGGAGTTTTTTGAGGCAGTCAGTGTAGGGCATTTGTTTGAGGCCAGTAATCCTCTTTGTGAGGTACTTCTGTGGCCTTTCCAGCTGCTGCTGATGTCTTGTGAGGTACATTCCAAAAGGGGCATTGTACTCTATAATGGGTCTAATGAGTGTCGAGTAGAGGGGAACAACAACCTCTTTTTTCCTGGATGAGAACCCTTTTATGATGAAGTGTGCCACGTAGAAGGACTTCCTGACTATCAAAGGAGATACTACTGTTCACCTGGGTCCCAAGGTCTCTTATCATGCATTCGGTGTTAAATAGATTGCTGCCTATGTGGTAGTTCATGGGTACACAGTTTTTACCAAAGGGGATGACACTGCACTTTTTGGCATTGAGCTTGAGGCCATGGCTTGACACCAGGCATCTGTCTCAGCGAGGCCCTTCTGTAGGATGTCCACATCATTTGGGGACTCGACTATGGCTCCTAGTTTGTAGTCATCTGCGAACTTCGTTAGCCAGAGGCCTTCTCTGTTAGCCTGTACTTCAGAGAAGTAGGCACCAAACAGGAGAGGTCCTAGGACTGAACCCTGTGGTACTCCACTTGTCACTGCTTTGAGGTCAGATTTGGAGTCTGCAACTTTTACAGTGTGAGTTCTGTCAATGAGCCAGTTGGCAACCCATCTTGTGACGTAGGGACCAAACAGGAGAGGTCCTAGGACTGAACCCTGTGGTACTCCACTTGTCACTGCTTTGAGGTCAGATTTGGAGTCTGCAACTTTTACAGTGTGAGTTCTGTCAATGGGCCAGTTGGCAACCCATCTTGTGACGTAGGGATTTATATCTAGTTTAGTGAGTTTGTCTATAATTCCAGAGTGGGGGATGGTGTCGAAAGCCTTGGCGAGGTCAAGATAGGCTGTGTGAACCACCTTACCCTCATCAACACCTTTGTTGACTGCCTCAAAGAAGTCGATCAGGTTCAAGAGGCATGATCTGCCTTCCAAAAACCCAAACTAGGTGGGATCCAGAGTTTGGAGGTTACCAGTGTCTTTGTTTATGAGTTCCATGAGGATACGTTCCATGGCCTTGCAGACCAGGCTCGTCAGGCTAATAGGTCGATAGCTCCCAGGATCAGTGGTGGCTCCCCCTTTGTGGAGTGGGATAACTGTTGATGTGCGTCATTCAGTGGGCACAAAGCCTGATGCACAGCTATTACTGAACATGGTGCTTAAGTGGGGAGCCAGTTCGTTCTGAAGTTCGTGTAAAACGGAGCCTGGGATGTTGTCCGGCCCATGGATGCTGTGTTTTTGGCTTTAGAGAGTGCAGCTTTTACCTGCATAGTTGTGATTACAGGGACTCTGCATTCTTCCTGTGTAGATATGGGCCTTTTAGGGGGTGAGACGGGGGGGTAAAGTTAGCACTGAACCTATCTGCCAGGATGTTGGCAATATCAGCTGGTTCTGTAATTTTCTTGCCTTTGTGCTGTAACTCAGAGCAGATCTGGGTGTTGCCATTGAGATTCTTGACATAGCTATAGAATGCTTTGTGGTTGTCTTTGGAATTAGTGGTGATTTTGTTTTCGTAGCTAGCTTTGGAGGATCTTATAAGGGATCTCAGCTTTTTACTGAGGCTGACCTGGGAGCTCCTCTACTCATGGGATTTTACTCTCTTTTGCAACAGTTTCTTCCTTCTGTTGTACAGTTTGTTTATGGCAGGGGACCACCAGATTGGCTTCCTTTTTTTGGAGGATAGCGTCTTGGTTCTGTTTGGGATAGCATGATCCATGCACTTGTGTAAGTGCTTATAGAGTGCATTTGTGCAGGATTCAGCAGTTGTAACTGTATTGTCCATCTGCATGGGTGTGATGAAGTTCACCACTTCTGTCTTAAGAAGTATGAAGTTGGCTTTGGAGAAATTTTTTACTGTGGTTTCTTTAATGGGGTTGGGGGCGGGATGTGGATATCAAGGGTGATTAGCTTATGGTCAGATCGGACCAACGAGGAATTGACTTCAGGTGTGGAACACCGGTCACTCATGTTGGTAATGACTAGGTCTAGGATATTGTTGCCCCTGGTGGGGGTGTGGATAAGTTGATCCAGGGCATTGGAGTTTATGAATTCCAGAAAGTGTTGAGCTAAGGAGTTGGTACACGAGTAGTTTTCCCAGTTAATGGTGGGGTAGTTGAAGTCGCCCATTATTAGGGTGTTTGGCTGAACCCTAATATTTTCCAGTACATCAAGAAAAGAGAAGTGGGAATCCTGGGACATAGTGGGGGATCTGTAGCAAGCTACAATTTGGATTGCAGTTTTGCCCAGAGTTAGTTGCACTTGGATAAACTCGGATGCATTATGCTGAGCAACTAGCCTGGAGGTGTGGATATCCTTAATGAATATGGACAAACCTCCACCTTTGGTCCAGGTTACATGGCCGAAATGTGTGGTATGAGTTGTAGCCTGGTAGTGCAGGGGTGCTCTCTAGAGTCTTGAACCAGGTCTCAGTCACTGCACAGACATTGATGCTCTCCATTTTAAGGAGTGCCTCGAGTGAGTGCATTTTGAGATTTATACTTCTAGCACTGAGCAGCATTACCCTCAGTTTTGCTTGCCTGTTCCTGTTATGGTGGTGAATTTGTTATTTGAACCATGCCTAAAAAAGGCACTATAGGGGCAGCAAGAGCCTTAGCCAGTATCCGGAATCCCAGGGGCGACAGGTGCAGGTCATCTGCGGCAAAGCATCGTGGTCTGTCGACCATGTCATCCCAAGCAGACAGATACTGGATCACCTTAGAATGACACCAGAATCTTAGCCAATTGTTGAAGTCAATCATTTTGCCCTTGTACTGCGGTATCATTCTGGGCGATGGCAGAATGCTACTCAGGGCTAGGGTCATACCTGCCTGGGCTACAAGATCAGAGAGCTCTTCCATGTCTCTTTTCATGTAGTCCAGGGAGGTACGTCACAGGTCATTCACACCAACATGGGCAATGACAGAGTCATATTTGTACTTGTTGTGGAGTGACCTGAGTACGTGGGTTATGTGGTGGATCCTGGCACCCGACAGGCAGCTGACAGTAAACTTCTCTTTGTTTAGCCTGGTGAGTGGGACATCAGTGTGCCTGACTAGAGAGTCACCTATGACTAGTGTGTTGGGTACATTGTTTTGCCTTACTGGCTGTGGTTGAGAGGCACACTGAGTCTGTGGGCTGTGTCATTTGGGTTGTGTTGGTGGGGAGAGGTTGCTTGCGTTTCTGCTTTGGAGGTCTCTGTTGCTTAGACAGATTATTATTGAGAGCCTCCGCAAATGATTTTGTGTTACTATGTGTGGATTGTGGTGGTGTAGATTTAGTGAGACTATGTGATGAGTGTGGTGTGGTGCAAATGTTTACCTTCTCCTCATGACTGTCAAGTTCGGTCTTGGTTGGAGAGAGCTTTACCTCCAGTTTGGCTAGATAAGTGCATCTCTCACAGGCTGTAGTGTTGGGTGGTAGGAGGAGAGGTTTGTCTGCGTACGTGAGGCAATTTCTACATTGCCCCAAGATGCCCAGATTCATCAGATAGACAGGAGAGAACGCTGGGAGCTGACCCTTGGACATGCCTGAATAAAAAACTATTTTCCTCTAGATAAGTGAGGAAAGTGAGTACAAGAGCTGTTCTTCTCTAAGCAAGTGAGGAAAGTAAGTACCAAAACTGTTTTCCTCTAGGTAATGAGGAAGGTTGAGTGTTGTAGTAATTAGTAGCTTATTTAGTGCTTACAAGTTCTGAACAAGTGCTGAGCACGAATAAGGAAATTCAAGTGCTAAAACTAAGAATCTGTATCTGCACTAGACGAGCTACAGGACAGAAACAAGTGCAAATGCGGGCTTCAAATCAGAGAATCAAAGGGAGATGGAAGGGATTGCCCAAACACAACTTCAGAAAACAGTAATAACCATGCCCTAAATACAGGAAAATGATCTCTAACAAAACAAAAATATTGTTAGATCACTACAAACTCTAATTCTGATGAAGTGAATTTTTTTGAGAAAACATTTAATCTGCATTAAAGTTTGTGAGTAGGCATGAATGTGTGATTAAAAATGCCATTAGAACTTAATTACACCTGGGCTTAAATATAATACAACCTGCTTGAGAAATATCTTAAACAAACCAAAGCTTGTCCAACAAAGCTGGACCAAAGAGACACTGGTAGCGATCATTTTTACTTAACAGCATGGATTAAAAAGACTGACTTTTTTGTTTTATAGAACAGTAAAGGATGACAACACCTTTACAGCTAATATGGACTCACATTTATTAGACTTCTGTCTGAATGGATTTAAGTTAGTTATACTAAGAGGATGATATCTAGCTTTAAAACAAAAAGATCTGCCCGTTTCTGTAATGAAGATGGGAGATCTCTGGAATTCTATCGCTGAATATAACAAACTATTAGCAGATATGAAATTATTAAAAAAAAGCCTTGGATGTTTTTATGGAATGTGGGGTTCAGGAAGCCATAACATAACTTTGTCCCTGTCTAGCGTGTATAAATTCATGTATGTATGTAAACACTATTATCTGGACAAAGCCAACTGTGTGACATTTTTCAATCCTAAATCAAAATGTAACATCAGAATACATTAAAATGTCAACAAAATCACAAGAAAAGCCATAAAAAGGTTTATGCATATAAGCCTGAGAATACGGTTCACCCCGTCTTTGAGAAGGAAAAGATAAGCAGCGAAACGTTTAAGTTTCACATTGTCAGACAGCCAACAGAGTACATCACGTATGTCTAGATGGCCACAGTGAAATATATCGTCAGACAGCCGACAGGGTACATCACGTATGTCTAGACGACCACAGTGAAATATATCGTCAGACAGCCGACAGAGTACATCACGTGTGTCTAGACGACCACAGTGAAATATATCGTCAGACAGCCAACAGAGTACATCACGTGTGTCTAGACGACCACAGTGAAATATATCGTCAGACAGCCAACAGAGTACATCACGTGTGTCTAGACGACCACAGTGAAATATATCGTCAGACAGCCAACAGAGTACATCATGTGTGTCTAGACAACCACAGTGAAATATATCGTCAGACAGCCAGAGTACATCACGTACATCTAGACGACCACAGTGAAATATATCGTCAGACAGCCAACAGAGTACATCACGTGTGTCTAGACGACCACAGTGAAATATATCGTCAGACAGCCAACAGAGTACATCACGTGTGTCTAGATGACCACAGTGAAATATATCGTCAGACAGCCAACAGAGTACATCACGTGTGTCTAGATGACCACAGTGAAATATATCGTCAGACAGCCAACAGAGTACATCACGTATGTCTAGACGACCACAGTGAAATATATCGTCAGACAGCCAGAGTACATCACGTATGTCTAGACGACCACAGTGAAATATATCGTCAGACAGCCAACAGAGTACATCACGTATGTCTAGACGACCACAGTGAAATATATCGTCAGACAGCCAACAGAGTACATCACGTATGTCTAGACGACCACAGAGAAATATATCGTCAGACAGCCAACAGAGTACATCACGTATGTCTAGACGACCACAGTGAAATATATCATCAGACAGCCAACAGAGTACATCACGTGTGTCTAGACGACCACAGTGAAATATATCGTCAGACAGCCAACAGAGTACATCACGTATGTCTAGACGTCCACAGTGAAATATATCGTCAGACAGCCAACAGAGTACATCACGTGTGTCTAGACAACCACAGTGAAATATATCGTCAGACAGCCAACAGAGTACATCACGTATGTCTAGACGACCACAGTGAAATATATCATCAGACAGCCAACAGAGTACATCACGTGTGTCTAGACGACCACAGTGAAATATATCGTCAGACAGCCAACAGAGTACATCACGTGTGTCTAGACGACCACAGTGAAATATATCGTCAGACAGCCAACAGAGTACATCACGTATGTCAAGACGACCACAGTGAAAAATGGATCCCTGCATTAGGCACAATGACTGCAAGAGGTCACAGCAGTTATCAGTCAAAATGAATGTAGCAATAAATTGGGTACAAGTCACACTGAAACTTTCAACAAATGAGGTACAGTGAGCACATTCTGATCTGCTATAGTGGCGCTGCTAGTAATAACAGGGTGCTAACCTCACAAACCATTAATAACTAGGTGCTAATGTCACAAACCATTCTGTACATCATGATTCCTGCAGTCAATGGTTGGAAACTGGTAAAAATGGTGTGCAAAGGTCAAAGGTCACATCTAGAAGAAAATGAGGCACTGAGGTTCAAACTAGATCAGCCACACTGACCTTAGTAATAAATGGGGGGCAGGGGTCACAGCAGGTGCAGCCATATTAACACAAGTCATAAATGAGGCACTGAGGTTCAAACTAGATCAGCCACACTGACCTTAGTAATAAATGGGGGGGCAGAGGTCACAGCAGGTGCAGCCATATTAACACAAGTCATAAATGAGGCACTGAGGTTCAAACTAGATCAGCCACACTGACCTTAGTAATAAATGGGGGGCAGAGGTCACAGCAGGTGCAGCCATATTAACACAAGTCATAACTGAGGCACTGAGGTTCAAACTAGATCAGCCACACTGACCTTAGTAATAAATGGGGGGCAGAGGTCACAGCAGGTGCAGCCATATTAACAAAAGTCATAAATGAGGCACTGAGGTTCAAACTAGATCAGCCACACTGACCTTAGTAATAAATGGGGGGCAGAGGTCACAGCAGGTGCAGCCATATTAACACAAGTCATAAATGAGGCACTGAGGTTCAAACTAGATCAGCCACACTGACCTTAGTAATAAATGGGGGGCAGAGGTCACAGCAGGTGCAGCCATATTAACACAAGTCATAAATGAGGCACTGAGGTTCAAACTAGATCAGCCACACTGACCTTAGTAATAAATGGGGGGCAGCCATATTAACACAAGTCATAAATGAGGCACTGAGGTTCAAACTAGATCAGCCACACTGACCTTAGTAATAAATGGGGGGCAGAGGTCACAGCAGGTGCAGCCATATTAACAAAAGTCATAAATGAGGCACTGAGGTTCAAACTAGATCAGCCACACTGACCTTAGTAATAAATGGGGGGCAGAGGTCACAGCAGGTGCAGCCATATTAACACAAGTCATAAATGAGGCACTGAGGTTCAAACTAGATCAGCCACACTGACCTTAGTAATAAATGGGGGGCAGAGGTCACAGCAGGTGCAACCATAATAACACAAGTCATAAATGAGGCACTGAGGTTCAAACTAGATCAGCCACACTGACCTTAGTAATAAATGGGGGGCAGAGGTCACAGCAGGTGCAGCCATATTAACACAAGTCATAAATGAGGCACTGAGGTTCAAACTAGATCAGCCACACTGACCTTAGTAATAAATGGGGGGCAGCCATATTAACACAAGTCATAAATGAGGCACTGAGGTTCAAACTAGATCAGCCACACTGACCTTAGTAATAAATGGGGGGCAGAGGTCACAGCAGGTGCAGCCATATTAACACAAGTCATAAATGAGGCACTGAGGTTCAAACTAGATCAGCCACACTGACCTTAGTAATAAATAGGGGGCATAGGTCATAGCAGGTGCAGCCATATTAACACAAGTCATAAATGAGGCACTGAGGTTCAAACTAGATCAGCCACACTGACCTTAGTAATAAATGGGGGGCAGAGGTCACAGCAGGTGCAGCCATATTAACACAAGTCATAAATGAGGCACTGAGGTTCAAACTAGATCAGCCACACTGACCTTAGTAATAAATGGGGGGGGGGGCAGAGGTCACAGCAGGTGCAGCCATATTAACACAAGTCATAAATGAGGCACTGAGGTTCAAACTAGATCAGCCACACTGACCTTAGTAATAAATGGGGGGCACAGGTCACAGTAGGTGCAGCCATATTGACACAAGTCATAAATGAGGCACTGAGGTTCAAACTAGATCAGCCACACTGACCTTAGTAATAAATGGGGGGCAGAGGTCACAGCAGGTGCAGCTATATTAACACAAGTCATAAATGAGGCACTGAGGTTCAAACTAGATCAGCCACACTGACCTTAGTAATAAATGGGGGGCAGAGGTCACAGCAGGTGCAGCCATATTAACACAAGTCATAAATGAGGCACTGAGGTTCAAACTAGATCAGCCACACTGACCTTAGTAATAAATGGGGGGCAGAGGTCACAGCAGGTGCAGCCATATTAACACAAGTCATAAATGAGGCACTGAGGTTCAAACTAGATCAGCCACACTGACCTTAGTAATAAATGGGGGGCAGAGGTCACAGCAGGTGCAGCCATATTAACACAAGTCATAAATGAGGCACTGAGGTTCAAACTAGATCAGCCACACTGACCTTAGTAATAAATGGGGGGCAGAGGTCACAGCAGGTGCAGCCATATTAACACAAGTCATAAATGAGGCACTGAGGTTCAAACTAGATCAGCCACACTGAACTTAGTAATAAATGGGGGGCAGAGGTCACAGCAGGTGCAGCCATATTAACACAAGTCATAAATGAGACACTGAGGTTCAAACTAGATCAGCCACACTGACCTTAGTAATAAATGGGGGGCAGAGGTCACAGCAGGTGCAGCCATATTAACACAAGTCATAAATGAGGCACTGAGGTTCAAACTAGATCAGCCACACTGACCTTAGTAATAAATGGGGGGCAGAGGTCACAGCAGGTGCAGCCATATTAACACAAGTCATAAATGAGGCACTGAGGTTCAAACTAGATCAGCCACACTGACCTTAGTAATAAATGGGGGGCAGAGGTCACAGCAGGTGCAGCCATATTAACACAAGTCATAAATGAGGCACTGAGGTTCAAACTAGATCAGCCACACTGACCTTAGTAATAAATGGGGGGCAGAGGTCACAGCAGGTGCAGCCATATTAACACAAGTCATAAATGAGGCACTGAGGTTCAAACTAGATCAGCCACACTGACCTTAGTAATAAATGGGGGGCAGAGGTCACAGCAGGTGCAGCCATATTAACACAAGTCATAAATGAGGCACTGAGGTTCAAACTAGATCAGCCACACTGACCTTAGTAATAAATGGGGGGCAGAGGTCACAGCAGGTGCAGCCATATTAACACAAGTCATAAATGAGGCACTGAGGTTCAAACTAGATCAGCCACACTGACCTTAGTAATAAATGGGGGGCAGAGGTCACAGTAGGTGCAGCCATATTAACACAAGTCATAAATGAGGTACAGAACACACAGCTGCGTGAGGTGCATGATGTTAACTGTTAACAGCATTTAGGCCTTAGGCTAAGTGAACCACAATGACAATGCCAACAAATTAAATGTACAGGCCAGCGGTTAATTCAGGCACACACACCATATCAAACAACAGGTACAAGGCTCACACATTGCTCAGTCAAATAAAACCCAGCAATAAACAAGTTACAAATGTCTCATCAAGATCAAAAGTGCTGATTGTGACAATGAATAATTTTAACTACTCAAAACTAGGTCACAAGCAAGTACTCTAATAACCAATGAATTATACAGATCTTTACTAGTTCAGTCACACGTACCCAGAAATCAGTGAGGGGCAGCCAGCTAAGTCGCACTTAAACTAGCGACAAATGGGGTGCAGAGATTACAGCTAGATAAATCACATTAAAATTAGCAAACAGTGGGGTAAAGAGATACAGCCAGATAACTCACACTGGAACTAGAAACCAGAGGAGTAGAGAAACCATTGCCAGATAAGTCACACACAAATTAGATGAGCTTACACTGAGCCTGGCGATCAGTGAAGTACATATATCACAGTCAGACTGGTGATACTGAACATTGCAATCAATGAGGTACAGAGATCAGAGCCAGATAACTGTTACTGGGGGTAGTAGTTAGTGGGTTACAGAGATTACAACCAGAAGAATAACACTGAACCTTTAAATCTATGTGGTACTGGATCTCAACCAAATGCAGTACACTAAGCAGGAAATCAACAAGATTCTGTGGCACAAAGAGACTGGTGGTTAATGATGTACTAATAACTAACTAACTTACTAATAACTAACTTACTAACATAAACGTTACAAACTTTAGATTATCCAAAGTGACAACAGGACCAAGCTAGTGTGATCCTGGCTTTAGAGTACAGAGGTCACAGCTAAACCAGCCAAACAAACACTAGCAATAAATGAACTACAATGATTACACCTATATCAGCTTTACTGATCATAGAAACAAATGGACTTCTCAACTTCACAAGGACTCCACTAAGGGGGTTCATATTCCAGATCACTGTTCTCTGAAAGAAATTGCTACCACTGTAGTTTATAAGTACACCCTGGCTGATTTTCATTTGCTATGGGATATTCTTCCTTCTTCATATTTTTCTAACCATGTAATCAGAATAAACAAGTTTCCTTTTAAAAAAAAAACTTGCTTTTAATTTTATTTGGTAGTTTGAATTCTTAGTTTATCTCAGGGACTTCTGTGAATCCCCATCGAGTTAAATGGAGTTAACCAATAGATGGAATATAAACCAGTTAATCAACAATCTGTCTGCTGTAATCTAATCTGCTAACACTTGCAACATGGGAATCATGTTTTGACAACAGAAAAATTAAAAATAAAAGTCTGTCCTTTGTGGGGAAGAAAGCCCTATATACAGAATCTCTATATTTTCTCTATGCAGAGTGTTCTGCTCCCGAACCTCCAAACTTTAATATTCTAATTCCAAGTAAGATGCCAGCAACTTTGGTATACAAAACCTTTGGCTATGCTGGCCTGAATCTGTTCATAAAGACTTAAAAAGGAAAAAGTCATGACCATTCACAGGCCATGTAGCTGAAACACTTGATGTCCTTAAGGGGTTATTTGCATATATCCCATGGGCCTCTATTGTAATAGGCTTAAGGTATCACACAGTGAAAACTCCAGCTTGGATGGGTTTTATTGTAGTTTTTACTATATGTCACACTAGAAAATGCATTTTTCATCATGCAGAAGTTTCAAGATTCATCGTCAATGTATTCATATTTTACAGTTACGTGCAAACCCCAGTAAACATGATATGAAAGCTTTGAATGCAACAGCTGCATCAAACTCAGTATTGATTAAAGAAAGAGAGGTGATGGTGACATCTCTTACTCCGGGACCTTAATCACATCATCAAACTCAGTATTGATTAAAGAAAGAGAGGTAATGGTGACATCTCTTACTCCGGGACTTTAATCACATCATCAAACTCAGTTTTGATTAAAGAAAGAGAGGTAATGGTGACATCTCTTACTCCGGGACCTTAATCACATCATCAAACTCACTAATGGTTAAAGAAAGAGAGGTAATGGTGACATCTCTTACTCCAGGACCTTAATCACATCATCAAACTCAGTATTGATTAAAGAAAGAGAGGTAATGGTGACATCTCTTACTCCGGGACCTTAATCACATCATCAAACTCAGTATTGATTAAAGAAAAAGAGGTAATGGTGACATCTCTTACTCCGGGACCTTAATCACATCATCAAACTCAGTATTGATTAAAGAAAGAGAGGTAATGGTGACATCTCTTACTCCGGGACCTTAATCACATCATCAAACTCAGTATTGATTAAAGAAAGAGAGGTAATGGTGACATCTCTTACTCCGGGACCTTAATCACATCATCAAACTCAGTACTGATTAAAGAAAGAGAGGTAATGGTGACATCTCTTACTCCGGGACCTTAATCACATCATCAAACTCAGTATTGATTAAAGAAAGAGAGGTAATGGTGACATCTCTTACTCCGGGACCTTAATCACATCATCAAACTCAGTATTGATTAAAGAAAGAGAGGTAATGGTGACATCTCTTACTCCGGGACCTTAATCACATCATCAAACTCAGTATTAATTAAAGAAAGAGGTAATGGTGACATCTCTTACTCCGGGACCTTAATCACATCATCAAACTCAGTATTGATTAAAGAAAGAGAGGTAATGGTGACATCTCTTACTCCGGGACCTTAATCACATCATCAAACTCAGTATTGATTAAAGAAAGAGAGGTAATGGTGACATCTCTTACTCCGGGACCTTAATCACATCATCAAACTCAGTATTGATTAAAGAAAGAGAGGTAATGGTGACATCTCTTACTCCGGGACCTTAATCACATCATCAAACTCAGTATTGATTAAAGAAAGAGAGGTAATGGTGACATCTCTTACTCCGGGACCTTAATCACATCATCAAACTCAGTATTGATTAAAGAAAGAGAGGTAATGGTGACATCTCTTACTCCGGGACCTTAATCACATCATCAAACTCAGTATTGATTAAAGAAAGAGAGGTAATGGTGACATCTCTTACTCCGGGACCTTAACAATCACATCTACCTACCTCTGAATTTAGCAATCGGAGTCAGTTTAGTTTTACAAAATCGACACCTTGTGTGATGACAGAGATTTTAACCATAGCAAAAGCAGTAGTTGAAGGCTCAATGGATGTGTAAGGTCATAAAAAGCATCTGTCTCGCAAAAATCAGACTTTGGGTAATGTATTACAGAAACATTCTGAAAATAGAAAGGGATTTTGCTACTTGTTCATTTGCTAATGCATTTCCACTGACTGCTAAAGGAAGCAAAGAAGAAAAATCAATGAGAGGAGAGTAAAAATCCAAGGAACAGTACTCTGTTACCCCTTAAGCACCCTCACTCTACAGCTGAGCTCCACTGACACAGAGGAATAAAGTCCTAACTATTACTCAGGTCACTGGAGTTCAGTTAGTAACTTATGCACTTGAAGGAACTGGTGGGGAGAAGAAATGTGCTATTCAACTTACGCCAGCTCATGTTTCTTTCAAGTGATGGTGTGGGGTGCATGGCCCCATGATAGATTCCCAAGGGGAAACCAGAGACCATGAGGAAGTGCTGGCATTAAGGGGTACAGGATACTTGGGGATGTGACTGACATGCCCTTCCTGATGCCCAGCACATGCCGAACCCTCGGTTAAGGAATTTTAAGCATAAGAAGAAACACCTGCACTGAACAAATGGCACCTCTGCTTTTCCTGCTTGGCACTCGTCCCAGGGCTCTCACCTGCCAACTAAAAGGGTAATACAGAATTTAGAAAGTCATGAAGGTACAAACAAAATGAATCCAGAAAAAAATCAGCAGGCAAGCTTTTTTGATCTTAACTAATGTGAGTATAAGAAGAATAAGCTGACGGAACAAAAATACTGTCTCATGGCAGCAACAGTTTCAAGGTTGCTTTCATGTAAAGAATAAAACGTCGAACCTCTCCCCCACCACCACCACGATGAACTTACCAAGGATATCATTCTTGAATAAAGGCCAATAAAAGCATGCAACACTCAGAGGTGCAGTTCCCACTTTGGAAAGTTTTGCATGGTACCTCCAATCTTTCTATCCCTGAGGGATACGTCAAATAGATAGATAGACAGACAAAGAACGTACCTGTCCATGATCCAGAAGAATTCTTGCAGCAATCTCAGCATCCTGAAAAAAAATAACATATTAGAAAGTATTCTTAAAGGAAACTGTACTTTCCACATTTGTGACTGGTTTTGTCGACTACATGATTTACTGATGACAGCTATCACACCTAACAGGTTCCCTCACTCTCCTGCAAAGTCACCATCTCACTTCATCGCTGTCTTCTGTGTGGGAATTTGCATTAGCAACAGAAAAGTACAGCTGTGTATACTTACCATAAATGTAAATGTTCAAGTGTATTCACTATTGCAGTCATCACGTTTGGGTTACCCTGCCAGGGTAACCCTCAGTTGGCCCGAAAACCGGAGGCTTAGTATTTCTGCGTCAGTTGTCATTGCTCCAGGACTGACGTCAGGTTGTCAGTGTTATATGCCATTACATCAGTTTTTCTTGTCCTGTCAGGAGCCCCCAAGAGGGACCTAGGTTATGGTGGAAGAATACCACCAGTAGAAAGTAAATACCAAAAAATCCTTGTAAGGATAGAGAGAGAGAAATTGAGAAAGAGAGACAAGGGGGATGGAGGGAGGGAAACCAGGACTGCAACAGTGAATACACTCGGACATCTAAATTTATGTTAAAGTGTACACAACTGTGCTATGTTCTTTGTGTTTCACTGTTGCAGTCATCACATTTGGGTTGATTTCCAAAGCTACAGAAAAGGGTGGAGGCAGTCAAGAAGACTGGGGGCTGGCTAGGATACCCTGCAAGACTACTGTGGCAAAGCCTGCCCTGGATTTGGAGAAGATAGGCAGGTGGTAATGCTTGGTGAAGGTATGAACAGATGTCCATGTTGCAGCCTCCAGGATGTCCCTGGTGGGGACCCCTCTGAGGAAGCTGCAGAGGTGGAGGCTGCTCTGGTAGAATGTGTCCTGACTCCCTTGGGGGGAGGTTTCCCGTGCTGCTTGTGGCAGAAATGAATGCAGTGTGCTATCCATTTGGAAATGGCTTGTTTGGATATGGCCTTGCCCTCTGCTCCTGCAGCAAAGCTGACTAACAACTGAGGCGGGCAAATGAATGGATTGGTTGAGAGCCACACTGGACACCACTTTTGGCATGGAGGCTGGGTTAGTCCTAAGGGAGACCCTGTCAGCATGGAAAATGATGCAGGTCTCTACAGCCATTGGGGCTTGTAGCTCAGATACTCTTCTAGCTGAAGTGATGGCCAGAAGCAAGGCAGTCTTCCAAGAGAGGAACTTTAACTCTGTGGACGCTGCTGGTTCAAAGGGGGTCAGGGTGAGCTTTTCCAAAACAAAGTTAAGGTCTCAAGCTGGGGTACGTGCTCTTCTAGGTGGGCTCAGGTTGTTAGCTCCTCTTATGGAATTGTTTGATGAGAGGGTGGGAGAAAAGAGGTGGTTCTGTGCTTAAATGAGCAGAGATGGTAGAGGCATGAATTTTAATGGAAGAGAAGGATAGACCCCTGTGCAGTAGGTCAGCCAGGTAATCCAGAATAAGAGGTAGGGAAGGCTGTGCAGTTCCAGCTCCCTTAGCCTGGATCCAGGTGCAAAACTTTTTCCACTTGTCTAGCACTAAGGCGTCTGGCCTCAAATATAACATCTAGAACTTATTTGCTTATATTGGTAGCTTGTGCAGTGGTCAGGGAACTGATGGTTGAAGTGAGAAGCAAACAGGTCGACCTTTGGGGTGCCCCATTTCTGGGTTACAAGGATGAAGGTTCTTTGGTCTAGTTGCCATTCATGTGGGTCCAGAAGATTTCTGCTCAAGTTGTCTGCCAGAGAGTTGAGAGAGACTGGCAGGAATTGTGCTAACAGGTGTAGTTGCATGACTTGAGGCCGTGTGCCCACGGGTCACGGCGAGCCTGCACAGAGGGTACGAGTAAGTCCCTCCCTGCTTGTTGAGTGGTGTTGTCTAGTTTGATCACTAGAGGCCCTGGGGAGAGTAGGGGTCTGAAGGCTGTCAGAGCTTGCTGAAGAGCTAGCACCTCTTTTAGGTTGAGGTGCAGATGTATTTGATTTGGGCTCCATTGGCCCTGAATGCACCTGCCGTCCAAGTGTGCACCCCAGGCATTGTCTGATATGTCTGTGGTTAGGGTCTGGGCAGCGTAGGGTTGTGAGAAGGGTAGTCCCTTGTTGTGGTTGCATGCTGCTGTCCACCAAAGGAAATCTTTCCTTAAACAAGGTAGCATTGGTATAAGAATTTCCAGGTCTTGGGAGTGTTGACACCAAAGGCTCTTTAGGTACCATTGAAGTTTCCTCACATGCAGTCTGGCATATAGAATGAGTAGAATGCAAGAAGCCATGAACCCCAGCTTGCAGGATTTTCCTTGTGGATAATTGGGGTCTAGTGGCTAGTTGAGAGAAGTAGGCTGTCAGGCAGGTTTGCTTTTCTGTTGTAAGGAATACCATCTGGGATGCCGTGTCCAGGCTTGCTCCCAGGAATACAATGTTTTGCGTGGGTACTAGTTTGGATTTCTTTTCATTGACAGTATACGCCAGGGAGGTCAGTAGGTCCTTTACAAAGGTCAGGTGCTTTAGCAGCTTTTGCTGACTGTCTGTCTGAATCAGGCAGTCATCTATGTATGGGGTAAATTTCAATATTTCTTTGTCTGCAAAAAGCAATGGTGGGAGCCAGGCATTTTGTGAAAACTCTGGGAGCAGTGGTTAAGCCAAAGGAAAGAGCAGAGAACTGAAAGTGCAGTGATCCTGCCCTGCAACGGCAATATTTCCTGCAAGATTCCCTGATTGGGATGTGTAGGTAGGCCTCTTTTAGGTCTAGGGTGGCTAACCAAGCATCCTTGGAGAGCATAGGCAGAAGTTGCTGGAGGGTGAGCATTCTGAATTTTGGTATCACCAGGAAAGTGTTTAGAATGGATAGATCACTGATGTGGTGACAGGTGCCATCTTGTCTGGGTACCAGGAAGAGTCTGGAGTAGAAACCTTGGCCTACCTGTTCTGCAGGAACATGCTCTATTGCCCTCATTGAGAGCAGGGAAAGGACTTGCTTTTTGGCCTCTGCCCACTGGTTTTGGGGAAGATCTGGGAACCCCTTTGGGGTAGGAAGAGTGTGGAAATAATTTTTATCCCTGGGACACTATGTTAAGGACCCAGCAGTCTTTAGTAATGGTGGCCCAGGAGCTTGCGTGGAAGGAAAGTTTTCCTCCTAGGGGCAAGAACAGGTGGGCAGAGGGAGGGGGTGGACGTGTAAAATCATTGTGAGTTCTTTCCATTTTGGGTTGTCTTAGCACTCCCTGGTTTTGAAGAGGAGGAACTTCATTGCTTAGATCTCTGCATTCCCTGGGGCTGCTGTCTGGGGGAACCTTTCTCCCTGGGGTCTGGGCTAAGCTGACCTGGAGGTGGCAGGAAAGGACCAGTGCTTGGAGAGGCAATGTCTACTGAACCTCGGTGGCTGGATCTGCAAGAAGTCTTTAACTGTCTGCATAGATTTAGCTTTTTCTTCCATCTTTTTTAAGACCTCCTCTGCCTTGGTGCCAAATAAGTTGTCTTTGTGCAAGGGTGCATCCAATAACTTGGATTTGACATGGTCTGGAAAGGGCTGTTCCTTTAGCCAAGCATACCTTTTAAGGACAGAGCCAGTGACTGCTGCCCTACAAGATGCTTCTAGGGCATCAAAACCACATTGTAAGGTGTGTTTAGTTACTTGATTTGCAGAATGCATTAACTCTTGTAACTCTATTTTCTGCACAAGCAGGAAAGGAAGATATTTTTTCTTTGAGGAGTTCCATGGTATGTTGCTGATATTTCAGCATGTGGAACTGACAATTTAATGCTCTAATAGCAAGAGTAGCATAGGTGTACATTTTTTTACCCCATCTGTCTAATGCTTGGGAATCCCTGTCTGAGGGGGTGGGATTCTTATCAGAAGTTGCTTTAATTCCTTTAGGTCCTTGAGAGATAACCTAGGGGTCAGCAGTAGGGTTTTTGAATAGAAATTTGTGAGAGTCAGGGACTCTATAGTACCCGTCAGGTTTCCTGGAAGCAGGAGGGAGGGTGTCAGGAGTCAAACTGGATTCCATAAAAACATCAACCACAACATGCAGGACAGGAGAAATGGTCAGACGTCTGTGGAACATCTAAGAATTCCCTGAGCCTCTTTATTGACGGAGGGTAGTCTTGACACGTTCATTGGAAATGTCTCCTTAAGGTATGTAGGGTTTCCCCAAAGGAAAAGTCCTCGGGTGGAGAGGCAGAAGGGATGGATTCCTCTGCATCAGAATCCTCATAAGCTGAGAGGGGGTAGCCTGGCTTCCCCTGATAAGCATTATAAGGTCTTCCGCCATTTTAAGCATCTGAGACTGAAGCAAGGAAGCAGGTGCCTGAGACTGGGTCAGTTTCTTGGGTGTGGTTTGTAACCTGGGTCTTAGAAACTTGGTAGTTTTTGAAAGAACTGTAGACGCGAAAGAAGTTTTCAGTCTGTGTTGAGAATCGGTAGTGCAAAGTACTTCCTCAGAAGACGGTGCCTGCTCAGTGGCTCCGGATCCATCCAAGGTAGAGACATCCGCAGGATCCTTAGTCGGTGAAGAGTCTCGCGGCATACCAGACTTCGAAAGGGTCTAGGTAGCAGCCTTTGAATCCACAGAAGCAGACATCAGAGGCTGCGAAAGTGCCTCACTGAGGACCGAACTGACAACTAGCTTAACGGAAGCGTTGTTGGCAGTTTTGGACCTGTGCGGTCTGTCTCTTTACTTGTATGTTTTTTTCAGAAAATCTGCTGTCGGATGGCTTACCGAAGCCAAATTGGAATTCAAGGACTGAGAACGAAAATATTTAGCTACAATAAGGGCCCGACGATGTATAGTTCTGGTGTTGAACAAAGCACAAAAGCAACAGCGGGGGACATCGTAGTCTGGGCCTAAGCAAGTGACGCAGTAAGAATGAAAATCTCGGTGTGGTATTTGCTTTACACAGGCGAGACAATTCTTAACTTTTTCTGACATCGGTTAGAGCAAGGAAAAGGATCCCCAACGGGGTACTTAGCTTTAGAAGACTTCAACTTCAATTAGGAAACGAAAAGCTCAGGTAGCGGCTGACCAGCACTTGTGCAAACTGCTTCGGGCTTCATGGCAAAAAAGACTGATTTAATTGCGTCGGCTGCCTTAATTTATAACACTGACAACCTGACGTCAGCCCTGGAGCGACGGCAACCGACGCAGAAATACTAAGCCTCTGGTATTCGGTCTGACTGAGGGCTACCCTGGAAGGGATAACCCAAATGGGATGACTGTAACAGAGATACACAAAGAAAGTACAGTTGTGTACACTTACCATAAATGTAGATGTTTGAGTGTATTCACTGTTGCAGTCATCACATTTGGGTTATCTGCTTGCAGTAGCCCTCAGTCGGCCTGATTATCAAAGTATTGGGTCCTGCATCGGTTGCTGTCTCATCTTCCGTGACGTCAGGTAGTCAGGGGTATAAAGCATGCAGCCGATGCCATTACATCAGGTTTTCTTTCCCCAGGTGTCAGGTGCCACCCTAATGGGAAGCAATTTTATATATATATATATATATATATATATATATATATATATATATATATATATATATACACACACACACACACACACACACACACACACACACACATATATATATATATATATATATATATATATATATACACACACACACACAAGGTTATACCTCCACCACAAAAGCAAATACACCAAAAAGCTTTTAAGTATAGTAAAGGAGAATAGAGCTACAGCCAAAGGAAGTCGGGGCTGGAGGGAGGGTAACCAGGACTGCAACACTGAATACACTCGAACATCTACATTTATGGTAAGTGTACACAACTGTACTATGTTCTTCATGTTTCACTGTTGCAGTCATCACATTTGGGTAGATTCCCAAAGCTAAGGATGGGAGGAGGAATTTAGATAGCATTAGGACCAGCTATAAGGCCCTGCAAGACTGCAGTGGCAAAGCCAGCTCTGGATTTAGAAAAAAATTGGCAAATGGTAATGATTGGTGAAAGTATGTACAGAACTCCAGGTAGCAGCTTCTAGGACGTCTCTGGTAGGGACACCTCTGAGAAAGGCTGTAAAGGTAGATGCAGCCCTGGTTGAATGTGGTCTTATTCCCTGTGGGGTAGGTTTTCCATGGTGCTTACAGCAGAAATGAATGCAATGGCCTATCCATTTAGAAATGGTTTGCTTTGAAATGGCCTGCCCCTCTGCCCCTTCAGTAAATGCCACCAGCAGCTTTTCAGATTTCCTTTGAGGTTTAGTCCTGTCCAAGTAAAATCTAACTTGTCTGTGCACATCTAAGGAGTGCAGTATCCGTGTATCTGTTTGTTCTGTGGATTAGAAAAGAAGGTTGGCAAATGAATGGATTAAGAGCCACACTGGATACACCTTGGGCATGAAGGAGGGATTGGTCCTGAGGGACACACTGTCTGCATGAAAGATGATGAAAAGCTCCACTGCCATAAGGGTCTGTAATTCAGACACCCTTCTTGCTGAAGTGATGACTAAAACGAAGGCCGTTTTCCAAGAATTGAATTTTATCTCTGCACTTGCAGCTGGCTCAAAAGGAGGAAGAGTGAGTTTTTCCAATACAAAGTTAAGGTCCCAGGCTGGAGTTGGGGCTTTCCTGGGTGGTCTTAAGTTTTTGGCCCCTCTGAGGAACTGCTTGAGCAGTGGGTGAGAAAAGAGGGGTGGTTCTGTGTTGTAATGAGCTGAAATGGTTGAGGCGTGAATTTTGATGGAGGAAAAGGAAAGGCCCTTGTGAAGCATCTCAGTTAAGTACTGAAGAATCTGAGGTAAATTGGGCACTGCTGTGGCCATCCCTTCAGTTTGTTTCCAGGCACAGAATCTTTTCCATTTTTCAGCATAGGATTTTCTAGTACTAGGCCTCCTTGCCTCCAAAATGACATCCAACACTTGTTTACTGAGGGATGGTAACGGAGAGATTAGGTAATTAGCCAGGCTGCCAAGTTCAGGGTTTGAAGCTGAGGGTGCAGAATCTGGCTCTCCTGCTGTGACAGCAGGATAGGAGTCTGAGGCAGGTGCCATGGGGTTAGCTGTCACACACTGCGCAAGAGGGGGTACCAGTGTTTGTGTGGCCAGTCTGGTGCAATCAGTATCATCCTTGGTTTGTCCTGTTTGATCTTTAGTAGTACTTTGGAGAGGAGAGGCAGAGGAAGAAAGGCATAAACTGATAGATTTTTCCAGCTGAAGGATAGCGCATCCACTTTCCAAGCTTGTCCTTGTGCATAATTTGTCCAATTGGTAGTTCTGGGGGGGGGGAGGCAAACAGTTCTATATCTGGGCTCCCCCATTTGTTGATCAACATGTTGAGTCTTTGGTTCCAGTTTCCACTTGTGTGGGTCCATGAGATTTCTGCTTAGTTCGTCTGCCAGTGTATTTAGTTTTCCTGACAGGAAATGAGCCTTTAGATGCACTTGGTAGCTCAAGGCTGTGTTACACAGAGCCATGGCTAGTCTGCAGAGGGGGTAAGAATGGGCACCCTCCCCCCTGCTTGTTTATGTACCACATAACAGTAGTGTTGTCCATCTTTACCATTAATTGTCCTGGAAGAATGTGGTTCTTTAAGGCTGTCAGAGCATTCTGTACAGCTAACATTTCTTTTTGATTGATATGCAGGTGCATTTGACTTGGGTTCCATTTGCCCTAAATTCACTTCCCTGCCAGGTGAGCCCCCCATGCATAGTCTGATGCGTCTGTTGTTAGGGTTTGGGCGGCAGGGGGTAGAGTGAATGGTAGTCCCTTGTTTTGGTGGCAGGCCTCTGCCCAAAGGAACTGTAACCGTCGGCAAGGTATGATAGGAATCATTGCTTCTAGATCCTGAGAATGCTGACACCATAGGCTTTTTAGATACCATTGTAGTTTCCACACATGCAGTCTTGCATATGGAATTAGTAGAATGCACGAGGCCATGAACCCCAAGGCTTGAAGTATTTGCCTTGCAGATAGCAGGGTTTTTGTGGCCACTGGTTTGAAGTAATTTGTCAAATGAATTTGTTTCTCCGGTGTGAGGAAAGCCATCTGGGAAGCTGTGTTCAAGCTTGCTCCCAGGAATATAATTTGTTGACAGGGTAATAGATGTGATTTATTTTCGTTTGTGGTGTACCCCAGACAAGTTAACACCTTTTGTACAAATGGCAGAGGATTCAGAAGTATGTCCTGGCTTTCTGCCTGAATTAGACAATCGTCCAGGTATGGGTATATTTGAATATTTCTTTGCCTGCAAAACGCAATGACTGGAGCTAGGCACTTTGTGAATACCCTGGGCACAGTAAATATGCCAAGGGGCAGTGAAGAGAACTGATAGTGCATGAAGCCTGCATTGAAGCGTAGGTATCTTCTGCAAGATTCCCTGATTGCGATGTGCAGGTAAGGCTTCCTTTAAATCCAGTGTTCCCAACCAGGCATCCTTGCCTAGCATAGGACGTAACTGGTGAAGAGTTAGCATCTTGAATTTTGGAATCACGAAAAAGTTTCTCAAGGTAGAAAGGTCCAGGATAGGACGCCATGAGTTGTCTTTTCTGGGCACCAGGAAAAGTCTTGAGTAGAAACCTTGTCCCTTTTCCTCTTCTGGGACAGTTTGAATAGCCCTTATACTTAAGAGAGAGAGTACTTGCTTTTGAGCCTCTGCCCACTGATTTGGGGGTAGATCTGGCCAACTGTTTGGGGTTGGTAAGGTGTAGAAGTGAAATCTGTATCCTTGGGACACTATATTTAGCAGAACAATCTTTCCCCCCAAAGGAACAGTCAGTTGAGAAGTGCTTGGAAGTTTTAAAGTTAAGTCATTGAGAGAGTTTACCAAAGGGGGAGTCTTACTACTCCCTGATTTGGAATTGGGAGCCCCCCACTGCTTAGTCCTGTGCGTACCTTGGGACTGAAGCCTGGGTGTTCTGCTGGTTTTGGGTTTGGACTGAGAAGGCCTGGAAGAGGCAGGAAAGGACCAATTCTTAGAGGGCCAATGCCTACTAAATCTGGGAGGCTGTACTTGTAGGAAATCTTTAACAGTTTGCATAGATTTAGCTTTTTCCTCCATCTTTAAGAACTTCTTCTACTTTGTTGCCAATCAGGCGGTCTTGATTTAAGGGAGCATCCAGCAATTTGGCTTTAACATGATCTGGCAAGGATTGCTCCTTAAGCCAAGCATGCCTTCTAAGTACAGACCCAGTTACAGCAGCCTTGCAAGATGCCTCTAGTGAATCAAAACCACATTGACAAGTATGTTTTCCAACTTGTTCAGCAGAATACATCAAATCCTGTAAATCCTTGTTTTCGGCACAGTCAGGAATCAACATCATTTTCTGTTTAAGCAATCCAATAATATGCTGCTGATACTTTAACATATGAAACAGGCAATTTAAGGCTCTAATGCCCAAAGTTGCAGAAGTGTATACCTTCTTACCCCATCTATCCAGCACCCTGGAGTCTCTATCAGAGGGGGAAGGATTTTTGGTAGTAGTGGCTTTAATGCCCTTGGGACCCTGTGAAATGGTTTCAGGATCCGCAGTAGGATTTTTAAAAAGGAACTTGTGAGAGTCAGGAACCCTGTAATATCTATCAGGTTTTCTGGGAGCAAGAGGTAAAGAGTCAGGGGCCAAGCTAGATTCCGAAAAGGCATCATCAACAATGTCTAGTACAGGAGGGATAGCTAAAGGCCTGTGCTGAGGCATGAGTAAGAAATCCCTAAGCCTCTTTTTAGAATCAGAGTAATCCTGGCTTTCCCAAAGAAAATGCTCCCTAAGAGTATGCAAGGTTTCACCAAAAGAGAAATCCTCAGGAGGGGAAGCAGAGGGAATAGAGTCCTCTGCATCAGAATCCTCATAGGTAGATGAGGGAAAATCCTGGTCATCAGAGGAAACAGAAATTTCAGAATCCTGGTCAGAAGTACAAGCAAATTCAGTCCTAAGTCTCTTAGAGTGGGAAGGTTGGCTTCCCCTGATTAAAGTAATAAGGTCTTCAGCCATTCTTATCATTTGCCTTATCAGAGTCCTGACCATGCGGTCTGGGCGTCAGTTTTCTAGGCATGGTTCCAGTTTTAGGCCTTGAAGAAGAAGATGGCGTCGGTTTAATATGCAAGTCAGTAGGCATGAATACACCCTCAGAAGCCGGTGCCTGCACAGTGGCTCCGGACCCATCCAAGATAGAGACATCCGCAGGTTCCACATTTGAAGCATCTCGCGGCATACCACACTCCAAATGGGTCTCAGTAGAGGCCTGCGAATCTGAAGTGGCAGGTATCAGTGGCTGCGAAAGTGCCTCACTGAGTACCTGCAAACTGGCAACTGGCTTAGGAGAAGTGTCATCGGCAGCTTTGGACCTAGGCAGCATGTCTCTGTCTTTATCTTTGCATTTTTTCAGAACGTCGGTAGTCGGATGGCTTACCAAAAACATATCTGGATAATTGAACCGAGTACCAAAATATTTAGAAGCGAAAATATACTGACAACAAATAGTTCACTGCTTAAATAAGGCACAAAACAGACAGCGAGGTACGTTGTGGTCAGGGCCTAGGCAAGGAATACAGTACAAATGAAAATCTTTATGAGGTATTTGTTTTCCACAAGTAATACAATTATTGACTTTTACTGATATCGGTTTAGAACAAGAAAAAGTTCCCCAATGGGGTACTTAACATTAGTTTAATACTTCGGTTCTCAAACTCTAAAATGAAAATTTCAGCAGTCGGCCGACCAGCACTTGTGAACTGCTTCTGCTTCGGGCACTGCACGCCAAGAAAGACTGACATAATGGCGTCGGCTGCATGCTTTATAACCCTGACTACCTGACGTCAAGGAAGATGAGACAGCAACCGACACAGGACCCAAGACTTTGATAATCAGGCTGACTGAGGGCTACTGCAAGCAGATAACCCAAATGTGATGACTGCAACAGTGATACACGAAGAACATCGTGCAAATGTGGCATCATAGTGAATGGTTCAGTAGGATTCCATGCAAACAAGCCATGCTAGAGACAATGATCTCTGCAAATGTCAAACTAGAGTTAAGAGCACTGTTACAAATACATGACATTCTGTTCTCTTAGGAGTTACCTGCATGCATGAGGCATATGGTCAATATTTTCTTAAAACAGCAACAGCTCTGGATACAGCACCAAAATGTTACAAATGCCTTGACCTAAGTAGTTTATGGTCTATCTCACTTACTGTACTTTCCTGTTTTCAGTCATGAATTCATAATAATAATGTCATGAATTATTCATTTTCTTCACTTCTGAATCCTAAACAAAAGTCAAGTTCTCCCATTCTGAAGCTGCTGGATTTACAGATATGGTTTTCTGTGCAAATGAAAACATGACATCCTGCCTGACATATGATGCTGTCATGGGAATAATATATGCACAAAATCAACCTCATGAAATTTTGCAATCTCTGGGCAGTTGATGGAAGTGTACAGATCACTGCATCATATATCACCACAGTGTACAGTTCAGTACATCCTATATTAAAATAGTGGACAAAATACATGCAAAGCTGATGGAAATGTACAGTGTAAAGTTCAGCTATTACTACAGCACAAGGAACATGTGCACAGTTTATAAATGTACAGTGTACAGCTCAGTACATCACATATTGCAACAGTGTACAGCTCAGTTTAACATTTACTACTACAGCACACAGGATGCATACACAGGAGATGGAAATGTACAGTGTACAGCTCAGTACATCACATATTGCAACAGTGTACAGCTCAGTTTAACATTTACTACTACAGCACACAGGATGCATACACAGGAGATGGAAATGTACAGTGTACAGCTCAGTACATCACATATTGCAACAGTGTACAGCTCAGTTTAACATTTACTACTACAGCACACAGGATGCATACACAGGAGATGGAAATGTACAGTGTACAGCTCAGTACATCACATATTGCAACAGTGTACAGCTCAGTTTAACATTTACTACTACAGCACACAGGATGCATACACAGGAGATGGAAATCTACAGTGTACAGCTCAGTACATCACATATTGCTACAGAGTACAGCTCAGTTTAACATTTACTACTACAGCACACAGGATGCATACACAGGAGATGGAAATCTACAGTGTACAGCTCAGTACATCACATATTGCAACAGTGTACAGCTCAGTTTAACATTTACTACTACAGCACACAGGATGCATGCACAGGAGATGGAAATCTACAGTGTACAGCTCAGTACATCACATATTGCAACAGAGTACAGCTCAGTTTAACATTTACTACTACAGCACACAGGATGCATACACAGGAGATGGAAATCTACAGTGTACAGCTCAGTACATCACATATTGCTACAGTGCACAGAACACATGCGCAGCTGATGGAAATGCACAATGAACAGCACCCGTATTACTGCACCACAATTAACACATGCACAACTGTTGGATAGGAGTATATGGGTCAGATACTACACTACAAGGAACACATACACAACTGATGGAAAAGCATAGTGTACAACTCAGTACATCACATATTACTACAGCACACAGAACATATACAGCTGATGGAAATGTACAGTGTTCAGCTCAGTACACTGTTACTACAGTGGACATAACATTTGTACAGCTGATAGGAATGTGCAGTATACAGCTCAGCACATCGTATTTTAGAGTGTACAGCTCAGCACATCATATGTTGAGTGTACAGCACAGTACATCATACATCATTACAGCACACAGAAAGTACAGTTTTGTACCTACCATAAATGTAGATGTCCGAATAGGAATGCATCTGCAGTCCTTACAAATGGGTTGTCCTGTCGTCAGGCAGCCCTTCGGTCGGCCGGATTCCAAAGTCTGGGTCTGGCCTCGGCTGGTGTCGCACTTCACCCGACGTCATAGCTGCAGCTTTTTGGGTATAAAGGTATCAGCCGATGCCATTTTCCTCAGTGTTTCTTGCCCCAGATGCCAGTTGCACTCTTGGATAGCTAAATTTTGGATAAATGCCAATGTTTCCAAATAGTAGAAGGCAAACACAAAAAATAAGCATGTATGTACATATATACAAACAAATACACCATAAGAGATCCCCCCCCCAGCTAGCTATTAGATGGGCAAATACCCTAGGAATATCTCAGAGGGGAAGGAGGGTGGGTAATCCTGACTGCAGATGCATTCCTATTCAGACATCTACATTTATGGTAGGTACAAAACTGTACTATGTCCTTCAAGGATGCATCTGCAGTCCTTACAAATGGGTAGAATACCATAGCCAAACTAGGGGAGGAGGAAGAGGAAATTATGGTGTAGTTAGGATCCCTTGCAAAACAGCAGTGGCAAACCCTGCTCGGGATCTAGAGTATAAAGGTAAGTTATAATGCTTGGCAAATGTATGCACGGAGGTCCAAGTAGCAGCCTCTATAATGTCCTTGGTAGGCACTCCTCGTAAGAAAGCTGTGGTAGTGGCTGTAGCCCTTGTAGAATGAGGCC
This sequence comes from Protopterus annectens, assembly GCF_019279795.1. NCBI lineage: Eukaryota > Metazoa > Chordata > Ceratodontiformes > Protopteridae > Protopterus > Protopterus annectens. The sequence continues at coordinate 869,801,172 of NC_056750.1, read as the reverse complement.
TTATGTTCTGTGGAGTTTGCTTTCCATGGTAGGAGTAGCAAAATCTGATGCAATTTCCTATCCACTTGGAGATTGTCTGTTTTGAAATTGCTTTTCCTTCCCTTCCTGTTGCATATGCTACCAGAAGCTGGTCAGTTTTTCTATTGCCCTTGGTTCTGTCCAGGTAGTAGCGTAACTGTCTATGTACATCCAAAGTATGCAGCAGTCTTTCCCCCCTGTTCTGTGGATTGGGGAAGAATGTAGGTAGGTGGATAGCCTGGTTTAAAGACACTCTGGATACCACCTTAGGCATAAATGTAGGATTTGTTCTCATGGACACTCTGTCTTGATGGAAGATCAGGAAGGGTTGTACTGCCATTAAAGCCTGTAGCTCAGAAACCCTTCTTGCTGAGGTAATTGCCAGCAGGAAAGCAGTCTTCCAGGATAGGTGTTGTAGTTCTGCTGTTGCTGCTGGTTCGAAAGGAGGAAGTGTCAATTTTTCTAACACAAAGTTCAAGTCCCATGCTGGCAATGGTGGTTTCCTAGGAGGTTTTACATTTTTAATTCCTCTCAGAAACTGCCTGAGTAGAGGATGCGAGAAGACAGGGGGATCGAAGCTGTATTCTGCAGAAATAGCTGATGCATGTATCTTGATGGAGGAATAGGACAGGCCTGTATGGAAGAGCTCTGCCAAGTACTCCAGGATGTTGGCTATGTTTACCTTTGGCACATCTTTTCCCCTTTCAGTACTCCAAATGAGAAATCCTTTCCATTTTCCTGCATAGTTCCTTCTTGTTGAAGGTCTGCGGGCCTCAAGGGTAATGTCTTTAACCCTTTGGGATAAATTTGGGTTAGTTGCTCTTATGTAATGTTCCAGGCAGTCAGCTGCAGAGTTTTCAGGTTTGGATGCAGGGTGTTGTAGCCGTTCTGTGTTAACAGCAATGGGATCAGGGGTAGTGTCCATATTTGTTCCTGAGACATGCTCCTTAGTAATGGGTACCAATGTTGTCTTGGCCAGTCTGGAGCTATCAGAATGATCCTTGGATGTTCCTCTTTGATCTTCAGAAGCACCTTGTGCATCAAAGGAAGTGGTGGGAATGCATATGCTGTCAGGTTCTTCCAACTGAAAGATAGGGAGTCCACCTTCCAAGCAAGTGGGTGGTACGTCCTTGTGCAGAATTTCTTGAGCTGGTGATTGAGTGGGGATGCAAATAAGTCTATTTGTGGTAGTCCCCATTTCCTTGTGATGGCCTTGAAGATGTCTGGGTGTAGCATCCATTCGTGAGCATCCGTGGTAGTTCTGCTTAATATGTCTGCTAGGATGTTTTCTTTTCCCGGTACAAAAATTGCTTGTAACTGAATGTTGTAGCTCAGAGCCATATTCCATAGGTCCAGTGCCATCCGGCATAGAGGGTATGAATGTGTGCCTCCCTGTTTGTTGATGTACCACATGACTGTGGTGTTGTCTGTCCTTATCATCAACTGCCCTTCTTGGAGGAATGGTCTGAAATTCTGGATTGCCAGTTTTACTGCCAGCATTTCCTTTAGATTTATGTGCAGGTGCAGCTGATCTTGAGTCCATAAGCCTTGTATGCACTTGTCCAGCATGTGGGCCCCCCAACCGAGGTCTGAGGTGTCCGTTGTGATGGTTTGGCTTGGTTGAATGCTGTGGAAGGGCAAACCTGTGTTTGACTGACATGCCTGAGCTCACCATAGGAACTCTTGTTTCAGGCATGGGATTAGTGGTATTTTGGTTTCTAGGCTGTGCCTGTGTTGAGACCATAAATTCTTCAGGTACCACTGTAGCTTTCTCATATGCAGTCTGGCATGAGGGACCAGGATTATGCAGGATGCCATGAAGCCCAAGGCCTGCAGTACTTTTCTTGCTGTTAGTTGGTTCTGCTTTGTTAATGCCAAGAAGTAGAGAGGAAGTTGTTCTTGTTTTTCTGCAGTTAGGAATGCCATCTGTTTTGTTGTGTCCAATTCTGCACCCAAGAAGGTTATTCTTTGGGATGGTATCAGTCTTGACTTTTTTATATTGACTGTATATCCCAGGGCTTGCAGCAAGTAAATGACTCTTTGTAAGTCTTCTGTTAGCTTGATTCTGTTGTCCGCTTGTATCAGGCAGTCGTCCAGGTATGGATAAATTTGGATTCCCTGAAGCCTGCAATGAGCGATTACTGATGCCAGGCATTTCGTGAACACTCTGGGCGCAGTAGATAAGCCAAAGGGCAATGCTGAGAATTGATAATGCTCTGATCCTGCAAGAAATCTGAGGTATCTTCTGCAATTTGGTCGTATGGGGACGTGCAGGTATGCCTCCTTGAGATCTAGAGTCACCAGCCAAGACTCCTTGCCCAGCATGGGAAGAAGCTGCTGTAGGGTCAGCATTTTGAATTTTGGAACAATGATGAATGTGTTTAAAGCGGACAGGTCGAGAATAGGCCTCCAATTTTTCTCTTTTCTTGGTACCAGGAAGAGTCTGGAGTAAAATCCCTTTCCTTGTTCCATAGATGGTACCTTTTCCACAGCTCTCATTTTTGCTAATTGAGCTATTTGTTTTAGAGCTTCTGTCTTTTGATTTGGTGGTAGGTTTGGCATTCCTCTTTTTCCTGGTAAAGTATGGAAATGAAACCTGTAGCCTTGGTCTATAGTTTGCAAAATCCACTTGTCTCTTGTGATGCAGTGCCAGTTTTTTGAAAATAAGGCTAGCTTTCCGCCCAAGGGTGCTGCTATCTGTTCCCTGGTAGGCGGTGCCAGAGTCAAGTCACTGTGATTGTCCTGTTGCAGTGGTAGTAGTTGTGTCTGTGCCTCGCTGGTTGTTACCCTGCCACTGGCGTCCCCTGTAGGCACCTCCTCTTTATTGATTTCTGCCTCTTGAACGCCTATTCCTGCCTCTCTGTGCTTTAGAGGAGTCTGGAAAGGACCAATTTTTGGAAGGCCAGTTCCTGCTAAACCTTGGAGGCTGAACCTGTAAGAAATCTTTCACTGTTTGTACAGATTTTGCCTTCTCTTCCATTTTCTTCAGTACCTGCTGAGCAGGAGAACCAAATAAATTGACCTTATCCATAGGAGCATCTAATAGTTTTGCTTTAACATGATCCGGCAAGACCTGTTCTTTCAGCCATGCATGCCTTCTGATAACTGTGCCAGTCATGGCTGATCTAAAGGAAGCCTCCAGTGCATCATAGCTACATTTTAAAGAATGGTTACTAACCTGCTGAATGTTATTCACCATTTCTAGAACATATTTCTTCAGAGGACAGTTTCTTAGTTAACTGATCAAGCATAAACTCCTGGTATTGGATCATATGAAACTGACAGTTCAATGCCCTAGCTGACAGAGTAGCAGATGTGTGTACTTTTTTACCCCATCTCTCTAAGGACCTGGACTCCCTTTCAGAGGGGAGGGGATTTTTAACAGAGGTAGATGCTACTGCTTCAGGCCCCTGGGAGATAGTCTCGGGATCTGCAAAAGGAGCCTTGTATAAATGGTGATGTGTGTCCGGGACCCTGTAGAACCTATCGGGCTTAGCAGGGGCTGGAGGTAAAGTATCAGGAGCAGTACAAGCATCATTAAATGCATCATCTACAACAGAAAGAACTGGAGGTATAGCTAAAGGCCTATGTTGAGGTAAATATAAAAAGGTCCTAAGCCTTTTCCTTGAATCTGAGAAATCTTGTCCCTGCCATTGAAATTGCTCCCTCATGGCATGTAAGGTTTCCCCAAAGGAAAATTCCTCTGGCGGAGAGGCAGAAGGAATCGACTTCTCAGCATCAGAGTCTTCATAAGGAGAAAAAGGAGCCTCTGGATGGTCTGTATTGTCTGAATCATCAGAAGAGTCATCTGAGGACACTGGCTCAGGGGGCTCTGCTCTCGGTCTTTTTTCTGGAGGTGGTTGAGAGGCCCTGTCTGGGTGAGATTGGGATCCCCTAATTAAAGAGATGAGATCCTCTGCCAGAGTAAGCATTTGGGAATTGGAGCTGGGCCTGTGAGAGGGGGTCTTAGTAGGCACAGACTTAGAAGTTTTTGCTGCTTTAGCCCTGGCAAAGGCCTTTATGGACATGGCTGCAGGAGGCCTAGCAGCACCACGTGCAGGGGTTGAAACATCCAAGGGGATGGTGTCCGATAATTCCTGTGAAACCACAGCAGCAGGTTGGATTTCAGAGGCCGATTCTACCAGGTTAGAAGGGGCCTCGGTAGAAGGCATGGATTCGGCTGAAGTTAGAACCGTTTGCTCGGTTTCGGCCGAAACCGAGACACTCGCGGTTTGCTTAACCGCGGTTTCGGCCGAAACCGCGGACCACGAGTGTCGGTCCTTTTCTTTGCGTTTCTTAGCAACTTGTGAAGTCGGAGGATCCGACGGCATAATGTACGCGAAATCAGAGCCGAAAAACTGTTCAGCAAACTCCGACCGACGTCTAAGCGTCCGTCGGTTGAAAGAAGCACAGGCTAAACAAGCTGCTACGTCGTGGTCTGGGCCTAAACAAGGTAAGCAGTAAGAGTGGAAATCTTTATGAGGTATTTGTTTCCCACAAGTTAAACAGTTATTCACTTTTTCTGACATCGGCTGAGGCAAGAAAGAGTCCCCAACGGGGTACTTAGCTTTTTAGAAGTCTTCGAAGTATTCGGTAGTAGTAATCTCTGGATCTGACCGACCGGCACTTGCGAACAGCTTCTGCTTCGGGCGCCACGCGGCAAGAAAGACGGGGAAAATGGCGTCGGCTGATGCCTTTATACCCGAAAAGCTGCAGCTATGACGTCGGGTGAAGTGCGACACCAGCCGAGGCCAGACCCAGACTTTGGAATCCGGCCGACCGAAGGGCTGCCTGACGACAGGACAACCCATTTGTAAGGACTGCAGATGCATCCTTGAAGGACATCATGTGCACAGCTGTTGAAAATGTACAGTGCACTATATTGCACAAAACAGCCTGTCGTGCACTTTAGTACTCCATGTGTGATCTAGTGGATTAGCGACACTGATGAATGCTGACACTGAATTTACTGAAGCACTTTAATACTCCATGTGTGACCTAGTGCATCACCGACATTGATTAATACCGACACTGAATTTACTGAAGCACTTTAGTACTCCATGTGTGACCTAGTGCATTAGCAACACTGATGAATGCTGACACTGAATTTACTGAAGCACTTTAGTACTCCGTGTGTGACTTAGTGCATCACCGACACTAATGAATGCAGATACTGAATTTACTGAAGCACTTTAGTACTCCATGTGTGACCTAGTGCATCACCGACACTGATGAATGCTGATACTTAATTTACTGAAGAACTTTAGTACTCCATGTGTGACCTAGTGCATTAGCAACACTGATGAATGCTGACACTGAATTTCCTGAAGCACTTTAGTACTCCATGTGTGACTTAGTGCATCACCGACACTGATGAATGCCGATACTGAATTTATTGAAGCACTTTAGTACTCCATGTGTGATCTAGTGCATTAGCAACACTGATGAATGCTGACACTGAATTTACTGAAGCACTTTAGTAATCCATGTGTGACCTAGTGCATCACCGACACTGATGAATGCTGACACTGAATTTACTGAAGCACTTTAGTACTCCATGTGTGACCTAGTGCATCACCGACACTGATGAATGCTGATACTGAATTTACTGAAGAACTTTAGTACTCCATGTGTGACCTAGTGCATTAGCAACACTGATGAATGCCAACACTGAATTTACTGAAGAACTTTAGTACTCCATGTGTGATCTAATGCATTAGCAACACTGATGAATGCTGATACTGAATTTACTGAAGCACTTTAGTACTCCATGTGTGACCTAGTGCATCACCGACACTGATGAATGCTGATACTGAATTTACTGAAGCACTTTAGTACTCCATGTGTGACCTAGTGCATCACCAACACTGATGAATGCTGATACTGAATTTACTGAAACACTTTAGTACTCCATGTGTGACCTAGTGCATCACCGACACTGATGAATGCTGATACTGAATTTACTGAAGAACTTTAGTACTCCATGTGTGACCTAGTGCATTAGCAACACTGATGAATGCCAACACTGAATTTACTGAAGCACTTTAGTACTCCATGTGTGATCTAATGCATTAGCAACACTGATGAATGCTGATACTGAATTTACTGAAGCACTTTAGTACTCCATGTGTGACCTAGTGCATCACCGACACTGATGAATGCTGATACTGAATTTACTGAAGCACTTTAGTACTCCATGTGTGACCTAGTGCATTAGCAACACTGATGAATGCTGACACTGAATTTACTGAAGCACTTTAGTACTCCATGTGTGACCTAGTGCATTACCGACACTGATGAATGCCAACACTGAATTTACTGAAGCACTTTAGTACTCCATGTGTGACCTAGTGCATCACCGACACTGATGAATGCTGATACTGAATTTACTGAAGCACTTTAGTACTCCATGTGTGACCTAGTGCATTAGCAACACTGATGAATGCCAACACTGAATTTACTGTAGCCCTTTAGTACTCCATGGACCTAGTGCATCACAACACTGATGAATGCTGATACTGAATATTTGGTTTGGACTGAAGCACACAGAGCTCCTTGTTAGTTGTAGCTGCTACACTTTAAAGAAGAGAAGGACTTTCTTTTGGTTCTCAGCTTTAAGTTGAGGGAGGTACCAGATTAGAGAACGGCTAATGGTGTCAGAAGAGCCAGCTAAAGCTCTGGTTTAAGTCAAAAGTGGGGATAATGTAAGGAGAATAAAAAAATGCTGATTTACATTATGTACTCTGCTAACAGCATATCCACAAATACTTAGAGTCTGCATCTGTTTAAGTCAGGAAAAATGTTATGCACTACATAATAATGAGCTATGTACATATCAATTTTAAATGGGTCCAAAGCTTGGTTAAAAAAAAACAAGATCAGAGGATTATGGGAAATTCAAAACAACTGAGTCTTGTGACAATTTACTCTTTCCCCACCCTTGGAATGTACCCCTGACCCTGAGGAAGGTTAGGCCAGTCAAGTCTGATGTGAATTTGTGAATACTCCAGGTCCTGATTGAAGGATGATAGTGTATCACACTGCTTAACCTGTAGGGGTTTAGTTTGTTCCAGAGGTGGGGGTGGCGCTGTGTGATGAATCGCTCTCTCTCCACTGTATATTAGTTATCTGTTGGTAAAAGTTTACATCCCTGGTTTAGGATTTAGTGGAACAATTTGATTTGTCGGGATAAAACAGATCCGGATCCCCAATGGCAACGCACATATCACCCCTCAAGAGTCTAAGATACTGAATAAAGGAACAGTGCCTCTAATCTTTTGTGGTAGCTTAGGGTTAGAGGTATATTTGCTATGCATTAAGCTTACTAAACATGCAAGCATGAGGGATTGTGTCAAACACCTTGGCCAAGTCAAGGCACACCATACAGGCATCGGGACTGCTGTCAACAGACTGTGTTACCCTTTTGAAAAATGTACCCAAATTCATTATACCGGCTCTACCTTCAACAAAGTCAAATTGCTGTGGGGCTAGCCTCATCAGATTTTTGATGTCACAGTTTACCAGGTCAGCTACAACATGTTTCATGGCTTTTTAAAAAACATGTAAAACATGAAAGAGAGAGAGACAACAGACACTCCTATGTATATACACATTATTTGAAATAAGAACTTTAAAACTTACACATTACAGGTTTCTACATAGTTACTAGACTTGTAGTCAAGGGGACGACTGAGGAATCTAGCACAAATCCCCAGTTGCCCCAAGTACTGTCTGGTTAAGTGATTTCCTCAAGGTCATACATCAGGCAAATGAGGGAAGAAGGTATCAAATTTTGTACCACAGGAATTCCAGCTTACAGCCTTAACTCTACATGCCCACTGCCACCTGCTGGCTCTTTGGCATCCCCAGTAATATATAGACTTTTACTGCAAAAAGATCCCTTACACGCATCAGTGTTTTAGTTAAGAGGACACACCTGGTGTCATGTCATCTTATGAAAGTGAAAAAAGCAATTTTTCCTTATCAGAAAAAACACGCATCTGTTAGCCAATAGGAAAACTTCTGGTGAATTGGTTATTTTCTAATGCTGAATCAATGTTAGTAAGCAAGACACGATGGAAACATTAGCTGGCACATCTCTCTGCTGCCTGGGACCAAACAAAACTTCCTCATGTCTTCCCAGGTTTCTTTACAATTGTCTGACAGCAGACTGGACAAGGCTGCAGTTCTTCAAGTAACATGTTACTGAGTTGCAATTCGCTGATCACTTTCGCCACTGAAAGCCACTGCCAACCAGCTTCCATCAATCATAGGAAGTTACTAGGCTAATGCCCTAGGGCCCCTTACAAGCCTAGCCAAGTTCTACCCTTGTTTCCACAATCAGCATCTACTGCCCCTGTCCAAAAGGGACACAGGTGGAACCCCCCAGGCTCAATTTACGGTTACCCATCCAATCGTCCAGACTGCATTTGAAGTGGGCCAATGAGGTGCTCTGTTTGACATGATGTGGGAGACTGTTCCAAAGGTGTGGTAACCTCTGGACCCTCCAGCAGGTTATATTAATATCAAATACCAGGTTAAGTAACCAGTGTACCATTTGACTTACTGAGACACAGCATTTCCAATAAAGCAGGGTCAGAGATTGCTTTGTATGCAAGGCAGAGTTCGCCTCCGAGTAGCATGTATGAAACAGAACAAAGTGACAGTGATTTCAGACAATCCACATAGGACAGATGCTGAAGACCATGAATTTTCCTTGTGAGGAACCTTTGTGGTCTCTCCAATTGCTGCAGGTGCTTAGAAAGGTACATACCAAAAGGGCCATTGTACTCACATATTGGCAATGCCCTTACTTATGAGATGAGTAACACAGAATTCCCTTCTTACAACTGTGGAGACATGGTGATCAAAGGTAAGATTGCTGTCAACCCGTGTGCACAGGTCTCTCACCACTGAGTGCATGCTTAAGTTGTTGCTATTGTTGTAGTAGTTAGCAGGATCATCATCCTTACTGAAAGGGATGATAATATTTTTTTGCATTGAGTATAAGGCCATGACTTTTGCACCAATCATTTGTTTGTGTAAGACCCTCTAGTAGGATGTTGACATCATTTGGAGATTCTATGACCACTCCCAGTTTGTAGTCATCAGCAAACTTTGTCAGCCACAGACCTTTAGTTTTTGCTTGTACTTCAGAGAAATAGATTCCAAACAGCAGAGGTCCCAGGACTGATCTCGGTGGAACACCACTGGTTACAGGGTCTGCTGGTTGTAGGAGGATTCCCTTATTTTGACTATATGGGTTCTATCAGTCAACGACCCAACTAATGATATAAGGGTTGATACCAAGTTTTTTCTTTTTAATTTCTCCAAGCCTTTTGGGTTTCTAATACCATGACGGGAATAGACCCCCTTTGGGTTTCTAATACCATGACGGGAATGGACCCCATTCCTAAGTCAAAGTACAATTAAAGTTCAAGAAATTTGTATTGTTCAGTATTTGATGTCAGCCAAAAGTGCTCTTCGCAGCACCCGCAATGTGCCCATTAATGACGACTCCTGTAATTTGTATGAAGTTACACATATTGGTAACATATCTAAATATGATTGTAGATTCCTTTTTATAAGACCCACTGCTCCTGCTACTACTGGAACTGTCTGGGTATCTTTCTTCCACATTGCTCTAATTTCTGCCTGAAAATCTTGTAGTCACTGGGTGTAGAGATTTCAGTGATCAGTGCTACTTTTGTCTTCTTTTCATGGACCACTATATCCGGTTTTCTCGCATCCATCCTTTGAACGGTTGGTAATGGGTGATCCCATGTGAAGTAAACCATGTTTCCAGTGTTTTTCAGCTACTTCAATAGTATAATGTTTGCACAATCCTCAGTGCAACAGTCATGCCACATGATTATGCCTTTCAGTGTATAATCCTTCTGCCATTAGTATGTCACAACCAGCAAAAAGGTGTGCGACTGTTTCCAATTCTGTTTTACAAAAACTACATTTGTGTGTTTCTCCCACATACTCATTGGACTTTGTAAACCAATGTCTACATAGCCCACTGTCTTAGGCCGCCAATATTAACCTTTCATCTTTTAGTTTGAATTTGCCTCTCTTTAACCATTCTTGCATTCGATCCTGATCAACAGGAGGTTCTTCCAGATGTTTTCTATACTTGCAACTGTATTTATGCATTTTCCACATTTCTTGCCTTCTCATCTGGTCCTTCGCCTTATATTCTTTCTTTTGTTTTTTGGCACATTCCGTTGCCTGATTTTTATCTGCTTCTGGTTTGATTTCTATTCCTGCTTGATGTCGATATGCTTCTACTAGACTAAACAGGGAAGTCATCTTAGATTTATTCTCCTCGTGTTTCAAAACTTTCACTACATTTGAGTCTTGTGATGTCAGTAGATATGTGTGCAGTCCCATGATTGTAGATCTAGACCATGTTAATCAATTTCAAGGAGGCCCATACCTCCTTTAGAACAGGGAATACATAATCTTGGTATGCACTGATCTTTATAAATCATTTGTTGAGCACAAAGCGTCCTTCTTTTCCTGTCTAATCTATCCAACATGTTATGGACCAGTCAATCACCCCAAAACTATAAGTTAGGACAGGAAGAGCAAACTGGTTTACAGATTGAATTTTGTTTCTAGATGTCAACACTGTTTTCAGGATTAATTTAAATCTTCTAAAATATTCCTTACTAAGTTTTGCTCACATTTGTTCAGTTTTACTGTTGATCTTTTATCAATTCCCAAATATTTATACACTCCTCCTTGCTCAAGTTCTTTTATATCACATTCTTGTCCCAAGCTGATGTTTTCTTGGTTTTTCAATTTTCCTACTTTAAAGGTCACTTTCGCACATTTATCAAGACCAAATTACATTCTTATATCACCTGAAGAAGTTTTTGACTACTTGCAATTGTGCTTTCAGTTCCTCATCTGATGAGCTATACAGTTTTAAATCATTGACAAGGAGAAGATGAGAGGTCTTTACACGTTTTTGTTTTCTTGGAGCCAAATTACAGCCATGGCCTAAGCTGTTAAGTAGACAGCGTAATGGGTTAAGGGCATCCATTGGTTAAGGGCATTGTCACTCACTCTTCTTGTTTCCCATTAAGGACGAACAGGCGGGGCAGTTCACTTACATGTTTTATTACACAGAAACACATCAGGATGGATAGCAGCAGTGCAAAATATAAACAAACTTTAACTGACAGACTGCACAAACATGCATGTTTACATCTCAACAGCTTACTACAAAATGGCAGTCAGACTCTGACATGCTCAATATTTATACACTTGTTCAAGTCTTTGTAAAGGTGTACATACACATTGATCTACATTCTCCCTCTTTAATGAATTGCCCACAATATAATGACATTTGAAAAGAAACATGCAATGGTATAGATGATAAAAAATAAAGACAACATTCATGTCTTTATGTTCAAGCTGCCGTGTATCTGGCACATGGTCTGGAAATGCAACCTGATATAGCAATCAGAATTGGGTTTAGCAACAGGGACAGTCATCAGTGAACAACATGCTGCAGGAGTTTCGGGATTCTTCTCAGGAACAGGGATATTTACTGGAACATCCTCTGGAACTGGAATGCTGGATAACTCACTCAGATATACAGTCTTTCTGCATCCTCACTATCTCCCCTTCTCGTAATGGATTGAGCAGTTTGCTGGTCTTATCATAATAGGACTTCTGGAATAAGCACTTCTTTAATAGATAGGCTTTCACTGATCTGTTGTTCTTGACACATGGAATCAATAATAATGCACTACTAACTGGTAGAGTGGTTCTGGTTTGTCTCAACAGAAGTCTCTATGCAGGTGAACCAAGTTGTTTATCATGAGGAACATTTCTGAGATTCAAGAAAACATCACTATTGTCTCGTTTTGACTTCTCTAGTAATTGATTTGCACTTTGAACTGCACATTCTGCCAAACTGACTGTGGTACTCATGGCTACTCGTGACATGAGTAAAGTCTCACTCTTCAGCAAATCTTTTGAACTGCTGGTTTGTAAACTGTGTACCATTGTCAGAAATAACTTTGTGCGGGCTACCATGAACTGCAAAATGATGATTCATCTTAGTAATGACAGTGCTGGACACCGGGTTAGGAAGTAGGTCGATCTCGAACCAACTGGAATAAGAGTCTACTAACACCAAGTAACGCTGATCATTCCATTCGCAAATGTCCGTAGCTACTGTCAATCAAGGTAGTTCTCCGGAACTTCTGGTTTATCTGGTTTATATCTGGTTTAGGTGAAGTCATTACTTCTGTTGATGTGGCTTAGTACTATTACACACTGAAAAAGATAAAAGTACTTTCTCAATATCCTGTGGCACAGAAGGCCAAAACACTAGTCCTCTAGCCCATCTTTTGGTAGAATCAGTTACTGGGTGGCCATGATGCAAGATGGTAATATACTCCTGTTGCAAGGACTTTGGAACAATCACTTTTGGACCTTTCATGATGATACCATTGTCTGACAAAACCTCATCTCTATATGGAAAATATGGTTGCATTTCCACTGGTAAACAAGATTGCTTTGATGGCCATCCTCGACTGATAAAGTGGTTGAGTTTCTGAAAAACTGGATCTGTGGCTGTACAACTTCTAAGCTCATCAAAATGTGTGGAAGAAAGAATTCTCACTTCCATGACTTCAAAATCAAGTTTCACATTTTCATGCTGTTCAGTGGTATTTCTTTGCGATCTGAATTATGTATCAGCAAGATAATGAAGTTTACCTTTTGTGTAGACAAGACTGAAATTATACTTTTGCAATCTGAGCATCATGCATTGCAATCTAGCTGGAGCTGAATGCATAAGCTTTCTCAAAATAGTGACTAGAGGTTAGTAATCTGTTTCATTTTGGATGGGTCTACCATAAATATAATCATGGAACTTCGAACATGCAAACACAATTGCCAAGAGATCTTTCTCTATCTGTGCATAGTGTATTTCGGTTTGGGTTAGAGTTCTGCATGCATAGGCTACTGGTCTACCCTCTTGAAGAATGACTGCACCAAGACCAAACTTCGAAGCATCACAAGATAGAGTAACTGGTTTGTGAACATCATAGCATCTGAGAGTTGGTGAACTGGCAATTCTCTGGATATAGAATGCTCTCTTGTGTTGTTCTAACCATGACAAAGATCCATTTTTGAATGTCAGCTCTCTGAGCGGTTCTGACAGTTGGCTTAAGTCCGGAATGAACTTGCCTAGGTAGTTAAACATGCCAAGAAAACGTTGTAGGGCTCGAACATTGTCTGGAGCTGGCATCTCAAGAACTGCTGTTTGACTTGAAGGATCTGGTCATAAACCTGAACTAATAAATAAATGACCAACATAAGTAACTTCTCGTAGCCTGAACTTACACTTCTGAGGATTCAACTTAAAATTCACTTCACGTGATCTTTCCAGAACTTTCTGTTACGCTCGTCTTCACCATTATCTCCTACTAGAATATCATCTACTATAACAGCACATGGATTCCCACAACAAATTTGCTTCATTGCACGCTGGAAGACTTCCCTGACAGACTTTATCCCAAAAGGCATTCTCAAAAATCTGTACCTGTCAAAAGCAGTACTGAAAGTAGTTAGCAATGAAGATTTACGGTCAAGTAAAATTTGCCAAAATGAACTCTTTGCATCCAAGACAGAAAAAACAGTTGCATTTGGCATGAGAGCATCGACTTCTTTGACTGTAAGCATTGGATGATGAGGTCTTTTCAGTGCTTTGTTAAAATCTCATAGATCAATACATATTCGGATATTATGTGAGTTTTTCTTAATTTTATTTTTTATTTATTTATATTTGTTGACCGGGAGTGTCTGACTGGACGTAGGTCCATTTTCAGCGGAGGCCCGGGGAGAAAAGCTTCACAGTTAAAACAGACAGTAGTTACATTGGATTACATAGCAATTAACAATTTACATAGCAATTACTTACAACATATTTACAGATGAAGAACACAGTACATCAGTAGACAACTAGAATCTTTATCTGTGAAGTACATAACAGACATTAACAAATATTACAAGAAGAAGTTCCTGCTGTATAATAAGTACTGGCTTATGAGCATCTGAGCTTGCTATAATCAAGGTAGTTAGTGGAGTGGAAAGAAAGGTAGTGGTTGGATGGGGAGGGTGATATTAGAGTGGTAGTTGCAAGGGCATAGCCAGCATGTTTTTAGGTGCGCTTTTAGTAAAGTTTTGAAGTGGGTGCATGATAGTATGGAGGTAATTGTGGGTGGAAGGGAGTTCCATAATTTGGCTATGGAGCAAAAGAATAGTGCTTCACCAGCAGAATTAATGGCTTTAGTGATCTGCAAGTGATTTTTGTTGCTGGATATTAGTGGTCTGGTGGTGCAATAGGGTTGGAGTCGATTCTGGAGGGATGGGACATTTAGTGGATGGTTTACTAGTTTGTGGGTGAGTGAGAGTTGAAACCATTGAAGGAGGTGAGGGAGTTCAAGCCAGCCCAGTTCAGCAAGTGAGAGACAGTGGTGACTACGGTAGGATGCCCCTGTGGCAAATTTGGCGATTTTGTTATAGCAGGTCTCTAGCTTGTTTAAATTGCATTGCCTTAGGTTGGTATATATTGGACAGGCATAAAGTAGGGTGGAGATAAGGTGGGAATTTGCTATTGAAATCTTTGCTGCTTTGGTGAGAAGTTGCTTATTTCTGTATAGCGCTCCTAGTTTATTGTGGACTTTTTTTATGCTCAAGGATATGTGAATGTCAAATTTTAGTTTATTGTCTATTTCCACTCCTATCAATTTGGTGTGTTCAGTTTAGTGGTGTTGTCTTTTGCTGTGATGTTAAAGTGAGAGTTGTTTTGAGTATGTTTGGTGGGTCGGAAGATGACTAGTTTAGTTTTGTTTGGGTTGAGTATTAACTGGGCATTGGATAACCAAGTTTCAACAGAGGAAAAGGCTTCCTGAGTGACTTTTTGCAGTTTGGGTAGGGACTGGGCTGATGATGATGGTTGAGTCATCTGCGTATTGTATGAGTGTGCCATTTTTGGTGGCAGAGGCTAGATTATTGGTGAAAACAGAGAAGAGTAGGGGTCCAAGGATGGATCCTTGGGGAACCCCTGTGGAGACAGGTAGTTGGGGAGATATGTCATTCTGCCATAAAATGGATTGTTGGCGGTCAGACAGGTAACTCTGAAACCAGTTGGTGACCGATTGTGAGAAGGATAGGTTACTGAGGACAGAGATAAGTTGTTTGTGTGGGACCATGTCAAATGCTTTAGCTAGGTCTAGGAAAGTAGCAGAGGAGAGATAGCCATTGTTTTTATGCTGAAAGATAGTGTTAGTAAAGGAGAGTAAGGCAGTGGTGGTGCTATGGTTTGGTCGGAAACCATGCTGAGTATTGGAAAGGAGATTGTTAGTAAGGAGGTAGTCTGAAACCTGAGAGTGTATGCATCTCTCTAGTATTTTGGAGAGTGGAGAGAGAATAGCTATGGGGCAGTAACTGGTTAGTTCTGTGGAGGGTCCACCTTTGTGGAGGGGAATTATATGTGATACTTTCCACAGTGTGGGAACGTAACTTTCTGACAGAGATCAGTTAATCAAGATGGATACTGGGTAGGCCAGAGCATTAGCTGCGATTTGTAGGTATTCAAAAAGAGGAACCTTGTTTGCAGAAATCACGCCACCTAGTCAAATAAAAAATCCTTAACGCTTTTATTAGAACAAACCAACAGAGCGTTTTCGCCACGGAACACCGTGGCTTCTTCAGAGATTCACAATTCCAAAAATCAAACACTCCATTTAAAACAATTAAACCAGGAAGTGACATCTTCCTGTTTCCTGCAAACGGCAGCTATGTTTAAAATTTAAAATATCATGTACGACCAATAAGGAATTAAAAAAGTATGTACAAAGCACAAAAGAAAAACAGGACTCAACCACTTTGCAGATATATATACAAAAATACAGACGTCATGCAAGTGTTTTATATACATTGTAATAAGCACCAAGTCGTAAGCACATGAATAAACAGTACTCAAAAAAGAAAGGTACCACCCCACTTCAAAGTGTACCTACATCTATGAAGGTACTACACAAAATAGTACACAAATATTGCAGTTGCTCTCTTTTTAAGCAAAATGTCCTGTCCTATGACTCTAGTATAAACACAGAGCACAGTGTGCTTCCAATGAGTAATGATGTGAGAGGCATGGGGAATTCCAGGGGGATAGACACTGATTTGTCCTTGAGTTTCATTACTACTTTTAGTACTAACTCTAAGGGCATCCTGGATATCGTCCGAAAGAACTGGCGCCTTATTTCATCTAATGCTTTACTGGTAGGCAAACTAGGTCTTGAACCTAGATTTACTTTCAAAAGATCTAACAATCTTAAATAATTATTACAGAGGGATGTACACCAGGACACATTTTATAAAAGGAGAGGTATGTCTAGATGTGGCTTCTGTAAGTTTTGTAATAATGTTCGCACAGGAGAGACATTTCAAGTAAGGGATAGAAAGTATGCTATTAGGTTTGCACTCAATTGTGAGTGCAAATCTATTATTTATATCGCTATGTGCAACTGTTGCCATGCGTTCTATATAGGAAAAACGGATAGACGTATCCGAGATAGAATGTATGAGCACCTATATGCAATCAGGACCAGTAAAGATGACAACGCACTGGCTAAGCATATTGCCTTGAACCCAGGTCACAGTTTCCACTTCATGGCCATTGACCACGTGCCCTTAAAGATCAGGGGCGGTCCTTTCTCCTTAATTTTGGAAAACTGTGAGCTGGAATGGCAGTTGCGTTTAGACGCTTTTAGCTATCCTGGGCTAAACAGCAACTGCAATATTGCCCCTGTACTTAAATTGAAAAGTTATTTTAGATAACTGTCAGGCTTTTCGATTAAGTTACATTATTCCTTTTATTATGGTTAGTCAACTAGTATGTTTACTGGATGTAAATACAAGTCCTGGGTCTCGGTTAATATATGTATTATGGACTAGAGGGACCAATCAGGCTGACTTATTAAATAGAAGGGTCTTACACTTTATTGACCCTATAGTCAAGCATATACATTTGTTATGGTTATTGACTATTTAGGAATCTACACTTTTGTGTAGTACCTTCATAGATGTAGGTATACTTTGAAGTGGGGTGGTACCTTTCTTTTTTGAGTACTGTTTATTCATGTGCTTACGACTTGGTGCTTATTACAATGTATATAAAACACTTGCATGACGTCTGTATATTTTTTGTATATATATCTGCAAAGTGGTTGAGTCCTGTTTTTCTTTTGTGCTTTGTACATACTTTTTTAATTCCTTATTGGTCGTACATGATATTTTAAATTTTAAACATAGCTGCCGTTTGCAGGAAACAGGAAGATGTCACTTCCTGGTTTAATTGTTTTAAATGGAGTGTTTGATTTTTGGAATTGTGAATCTCTGAAGAAGCCACGGTGTTCCGTGGCGAAAACGCTCTGTTGGTTTGTTCTAATAAAAGCGTTAAGGATTTTTTATTTGACTAGGTGGCGTGATTTCTGCAAACAAGGTTCCTCTTTTTGTTTCTTATTTGGTTTGGTTTCGTATTTTTTTACTGCGATTTGTAGGTATTCACTTGGGAGGTTGTCTGCTGCTAATCTGGTGGGGTTAAGATTAGTTGAGAGTTTTTTTATGTTGGAGGTAGGTACAGGAGAAAAGAGAAGACCTCATGAACAACAACCATGGATGATAACCATTCAGTTGCGGTAGAAGAAGCAACTGGACAAATTACACCTTGCTGCACCATTTTATCTAGGTCAGCCTCGATTCAGCTCTGCATTGTACTGGAAGTTTCCGGGCTGGCTTGACAACTGGACTGACTTTAAAGTCTAAATGCATGGAGTACACAACTCAGAGTTTGCCTTGTTTTTCTTTGAAAAGATCAGCATAGGTAGAAATTAGAACAGTGAACTTTCAAGCTAACATGGTGAATTTCTTTATTAAATGAAAGTAGTCCTATTTTCAAACTGTCTCTGAGGTCTAATAATGACTGTACGTGCCTTTTGACCACATAAAATTGCAAGTCACAGCTGTTCCCAGCAGAGTAACATGAAAGCACTACTGAGCCTTCAGTTGGAATGTCTTCACAGAGAAAAGAGTGAAAAGAATCTCTCTTGGAAAACCTCCCATATCATCCCACTGTGCAACGGAGGTAACTCCTTACCTCCCATATCATCCCACTGCGCAACGGAGGTAACTCCTTACCTGCCATATCATCCCACTGCGCAACGGAGGTAACTCCTTGCCTCCCATATCATCCCACTGCACAACGGAGGTAACTCCTTACCTCCCATATCATCCCACTGCACAAAGGAGGCAACTCCTTAGAACTTACCAACTATCGCCCTATAGCTATCTTACCACTGTTAACCAAAATATTAGAAAGAGTAGTTCATACTCAACTTATGCAACACCTCCAGAATAACAATCTACTCTCCATATCGCAGCATGGCTTTAGACCTTCCCATAGCACAACAGCATTATTATCATTTACCAACATAGTTAACCACCTCAGAAACAAGCGTCTATTAACCTCTTCCATATTCTTAGACTTATCAAAAGCCTTTTACATGGTAAACCACAGCATGCTTTTTGCAACTCTCCACAGCATGCTTCTTGCAACTCTATCTACCCTAAATATAAGTCCCTCCTCTGTATCATGGTTTAACAGCTATTTGTCATATCGACAGCAAGCTGTCCTATGGCAAGACCAATTGTTGCCCTGCTACCAGTAACTATAGGAGTCCCTCAAGGGTCTATCCTCGGCCCTCGTTGTTTTCTCTATTTACTGACCAGATATCTTCATCCTTAACTGCCTCAGTAGTACAATATGCTGACGACACCACCCTTATATGTGCCGCCCCCACCCTAAGTGAATACAAACCCTAACCCAAATCACCTTCACCCTCCTACCACCAAATACTAACACATGCGAGAGATGCAATTATACAGCCAAACTGGAGGCTAAGCTCTCTCAACCCAAGACTGGATCAGGCAGTCAAGAGGAAAAGGGAAATGCTGGTATCACACCACCAGTCTCACATAGACCCATTAAACCAGCCCCAGAAAAAAAAAACACATGTAAATACACGAAAACATACTCGGAGGCTCTAAATAAAAATCTGCAAAACCAACAGAGACCTCCAAAGCAAACATCCAAGCAACCTCCACCCCCCAACACAAACCAGGAAACACATACTTCACAAAACCAGTGTGCCATGCAATCACAGCCCTTAAGGCAAAATAACATACCCAACATACTAGTAATAGGTGACTCTATAGTCAGGCACACTGACGTCCCACTCACTAGGCTGAATAAGGAAAAGGTTACTGTTAAGTGCCTGTCCGGTGCCAGGATCCGCCACATAACACAAGCAGTCAGGTCACTCCAGAACAAGTACAAATATGACTCTGTCATTGTCCGTGTTGGTGTGAATGACCTGAGCCGTACCTCCCTGGACTACATGAAAAGAGACATGGAAGAGCTCTCTGATCATGTAGCCCAGGCCGGTATGACCCTGACCCCGAGTAGCATCCTGCCCTCACCAAGAATGATACCATGGCATAAAGAAAAAAATTCTCGATTTCAACAATTGGCTAAGTTTCTGGTGTCATTCAAAGGGGATCCAGTTTATGTCCGCCTGGGATGACATGCTCAACAAGCCACGCTGCTTCGTTAGAGATGGCTTGCACCTGTCACCCTTAGGCTTTCGAATACTGGCTAAGGCTCTTGCCACCCCCATAGTGCCTTTTTTAGGGAAGGCTCAAAAGACAAACCCACTGCCGCAAATAGCACAAGTAACAAAAATGTGAGGGTAATACTATTCAATGCCAGAAGTCTAAACCTCAAAATGCATGCACTTGAGGCACTCCTCAGTTTGGAGAAAATCGATATATGTGCAGTAACAGAAACCTGGTCTAAGGCTCCACAGAGCACCCCAGCACTACCAGGCTACAACTCATACCATGCATTTCGGCCACAGAACCCAAACCGAAATACAAAAGGCGGGGGCGTATCCATATTCATCAAGGATACCCACACCTCCAGGTTACTAGCACAGCACGATAATTCAGAGATTATCCATGTGCAACAAACAATGGGCAAAACTGCAATTCAAATTGTAGCTTGCTACAGATCACCCACCATGTCCCAGGACCCCCCATTCTGCATTTCTGGAAACACTGGGAAACATAAAGGTCCTACCAAACACCCTAATATTGGGTGATTTCAATTACCCAAACATTATCTGGGAGAACTACTCAAGTACTAACACCCTTGCCCAACATTTCCTAGAATTTATAAACTCAAACACCCTGGTTCAACTGGTCAACACTTCCACCAGAGGTGACAACATATTGGACCTAGTCATCACCAACATGGGCGACCAGTGTTCCACACCAGAGGTCAACCCCTCGCTGGTTAGATCTGACCATAAACAAATCACTTTGGATATCCACATTCTGCCCCCACCCCGGAGAAGAAAACCACCGTGAAAAACTTTTCAAAAGCAAACTTCACGTTACTTAAGACAGAGCTGGAAAGTTTCAAAGTCCCATTGCTGAAGGATAATGCTGTCCAAGCTGCAAAATCCTTTACTAATGCATTCTACGGGCACCTACAGGAATGCATGGATCGTGCCATCCCAAGCAAAACCAAGACTCAGTCCTCCGAGAAAAGGAAACCAGTCTGGTGGACTCCTGCCATAAACAAGCTATACAATAGAAGGAGGAAACTAGTACAGAAAAGAGTAAAATCCCAAGAAGGGAAGACATCCCTGGTCAGTATCAGCAAGAAACTACGTTCCCTCATAGAATCATCCAAGGCTAGCTTCGAAAGAAACATTGCCAAGGACTCCAAAGATAACCGCAAGGCATTTTTTAGCTATGTCAAGAATCTAAGTGGCAATGCTCAGATCTGCTCGGAGTTAGTGCAGAATGGCACAAAATACAGTGAACCGATTAATATCACCAACATCCTGGCAGACAGGTTCAGTGCAAACTTCACCCCCCTCTCACCCCCAAAAGGGCCCATAACCATACCAGAAGAATGTAGAGTCCCAGAAATCACAAACACTCAGGTTAAAACAGCCCTCTCCAAAGCCAAAAACACAGCATCAATGGGACCGGACGGTGTCCCAGGCTGCGTCCTACATGAGCTCAAAGACAAACTAACCCCTCACCTAAACACACTCTTCAAACTCAGCCTCTCCACAGGCTATGTACCCCAGAGTGGCGCAGAGCAAAGTACAGTTGTGTACACTTACCATAAATGTAGATGTTCGAGTGTATTCACTGTTGCAGTCATTACATTAGGATAATCTGCTGGCAGGTTGCCCTCAGTCAGCCTGATTAACAAAGTCTTGGGTTCTGCGTCGGTTGCTGTCCCTTCTTCCATGACGTCAGGTCATTAGGGGTATAAAACATACAGCCGACGTCATTATATCAGTTTTTCTTGCCCTAGATGTTAGGTGCCCCCCAAATGGGGAGAAAAAAAAAAAAAAAAAAAATTATATATATATATATATATATATATATATATATATATATATATATATGCGTTGTTGTTCTTTCAGCTATTTCCCGGTACCAACCGCAGGGAGGACATGTAGACTCCACACAGAAGGCACTCCCAAGCCAAGCTGAGAATCGAACGGGAGAACCTCTTGCTGTGAGGTAACAATGCTACTGCTGTACCAACATGGAATGTGTATATATATATATATATATATATATATATATATATATATATATATATATATATATATATATATATATATATATCTATATATATATATATATATATATTTTTTTTTTCTTTTACTATACCTCCTCTTTCTTTTATTATACTTAAAATTATATATATAAAATAAGAAACAAAAATATACCTCCAAACAAAAGCAAATACACCAAAAAGGCTTTTAAGTATAATAAAAGAAAGAAGAGGTATAGTAAAAGAAAAACAGGGGGCTGGAGGGAGGGTAACCAGGACTGCAACAGTGAATACACTCGAACATCAACATTTATGCTAAGTGTACACAACTGTACAATGTTCTTCGTTTTTCACTGTCGCAGTCATTACATTTGGGTAGATTCCCAAAGCTAAGGTTGGGAGGATGGATTTATACAGCATTAGGACCAGC
Source organism: Protopterus annectens (assembly GCF_019279795.1). Lineage (NCBI taxonomy): Eukaryota > Metazoa > Chordata > Ceratodontiformes > Protopteridae > Protopterus > Protopterus annectens. The sequence continues at coordinate 869,778,988 of NC_056750.1, read as the reverse complement.
TATACGGCCCTGCAAAACAGCAGTGGCAAAGCCAGCTCTGGATTTAGAGAAGATTGGTAAGTGATAATGCTTGGTGAAAGTATGAACTGAACTCCAGGCAGCGGCTTCTAGAATATCCACGGTAGGAATGCCTCTGAGAAAGGCTGCTGAAGTAGATGCAGGCCTGGTGGAATGAGATCTGATCCCCTGTGGGGATAGGTTTTCCATGGTGCTTATAACAGAAATGAATACAATGGCTTATCCATTTAGAAATGGTTTGCTTCGAAATAGCCTTCCCCTCTGTCCCTGTAGCAAATGCTACCAGCAGTTGTTCAGATTTTCTTCGAGATTTAGTCCTGCCCAAGTAGAATCTAAGTTGTCTGTGTACATCCAATGAATGCAGAATCCGCTCTCCCTTGTTCTGTGGATTGGGAAAGAAAGTTGGTTGGCAAATGAATGGACTGATTAAGAGCCACACTGGATACCACCTTGGGCATGAATGATGGATTGGTCCTGAGGTGACACCCTGTCCGCATGAAAGATGATGAAAGGCTCCACTGCCATAAGGGCCTGCAATTCAGATATCATTCTAGCTGAAGTGACTGCTAAAAGGAAGGCTGTTTTCCAGGAAATTTGCGTTTCTTGTGAATTCCGGTAGTTGTATGGCCATCCAACGACATCGTATAATTAAATCTTCTGCCAAAATAGTGTAATGCAAAATCGTACTGACGCTTAATAGTGCGTTGGTTAACTCTAGCACAAAAACGACAACTAGCAATGTCGTGGTCAGGGCCTAGGCAAGGAATACAGTAAGAATGATAGTCTTTATGAGGTATTTGCTTCCCAGAAGAAATACAATTATTAACTTTTTCTGACATCGGTCTGGAGCAAGAAAAAAGTTTCCCCAACGGGGTACTTAGCTTTTAATGAAGACTTCGGATCTGAAATTCGAACACGAAAATCTCAGGAGTCGGCCGACCTGCACTTGCAAACTGCTTCTGTTTCGGGCACGGGAAAGACTGAAGAATATGACGTCGGCTGCATCTTTTATACCCCTGGCGCACTGACGTCCGGGAAGAGGCGACAGCAACTGACGCCGGACCTAGACTTTGGAATTCAGGCCAACTGAGGGTAGCCTGCCAGCAGGATAACCCAAGTGTAATGACTGCAACAGTGAAACACGCAGAACATTTTTAAGCCTGCAGTTGCAGCTGTCTCGAAAGGAGGTAGAGTGAGTTTCTCCAATATAATGTTAAGGTCCCAGGCAGGGGTTGGAGCTCTCCTGGGTGGTCTCAAGTTTTTGGCCCCTCTGAGATGCTGCTTTAGAAGAGGATGAGAGAAGGGGGGGGTCTGTGTTGTAATGAGCTGAAATGGCTGAGGCATGGATTTTTATGGATGAAAAAGACAGGCCCTTATGAAGCATCTCAGTTAAGTATTGCAAAATTTGAGGTAAGTTGGGCACTGATGTGCTCATCCCTTGAGATTGATTCCAGGCACAGAATCTTTTCCATTTGTCAGCATAAAAAAGGAAAAAAACTAAGGGTAATGCTGCTCAATGCCAGAAGTCTAAATCTCAAAATGCACGCACTCGAGGCCCTTCTCAGTATGGAGAACATCGATGTCTGTGCTGTGACAGAAACCTGGTTCAAGGCTCCTGAGAGCACCCCAGCGCTATCAGGTTTTACCTCATATCATGCTCCGCCCCAAAATCCGGACAATACCAAGAAAGGAGGGGGGGTATCCATATTCATCAAGGACACCCACACCTCAAGACTGGTGGCAACGCACGATGCATCGGAGACCATCCAGGTGCAATTAACCATAGGCAAGACTGCTCTGCAAATTGTAGCATGTTACAGGCCACCCTCACAAACTCAGGAAACTCACATGGCCTTCCTGAAAACACTAGAGGATAAATGTATCACCAAACACCATCATACTAGGTGACTTCAATTACCCTAATATAGACTGGGAACACTACTCAAGCCCAAACACCCTAGCCCAAAAGTTCCTGGAATTCATAAACTCAAATGCCATGGAACAACTAGTCACCATCCCCACAAGAGGAGATAACATACTTGATCTCATCATCACGAACATGGGAGCACAATGTTCAACACCGGAAGTATACCCCTCACTGGTGAGATCAGATCACAAACTAATCTCGCTGGAGGTCCTCATCCCACCCCCCCCTGCAAAAAAAAAGACCACAGTAAAGAACATCTCAAAAACCGACCTCACACTTCTAAAGACTAGTGTGGTCTCCTTTAAGGCCCCGAGCGTGGAAAACAATACTCAAGCCGCTGAATCACTTACAAACGCCTTCTACCAGCACCTGCAGGACTGCATGGATAAGGCAATCCCAAGCAAAACAAAGACTCTTTGTACCAAAGGCAAGCGTCCAGTCTGGTGGACCCCAGCCATAAACAAACTCTACAACAAAAGGAGGAAGCTACTGCAAGATAGAGCAAAATCCTTAAAAGGTAAGACACCCTTTATCACTATAAGTAAAAAACTAAGAGCTCTCATAAAATCATCCAAAGCAAATTTCGAGAGAAAATAGCTAAAGACTCAAAAGACAATCATAAGGCCTTCTTTAGCTATGTTAGAAACCTAGGAGGAAACTCCCAGATATGCTCAGAACTAGTTCAAAATGATGTGAAGATTACTGATCCTACAGACATTGCCAACATACTGGCTGACAGGTTCAGTGCAAACTTCTCCCCTCCCCAAAAGGAGAGATATCTATACCAAATGAGTGCAGCCCCCAAACATCTCCAGCCCAAGTGAGAACTGCTCTCTCCAAAGCAAAAACACAGCATCCATGGGACCCGATGGTGTCCCCGGCTGTGTGCTCCACGAACTCAATGAGGAATTAAACCCACAGCTAGGACAGCTGTTTAATCAAAGTCTTACCTCTGGATACGTACCCAGAGAGTGGCGCACTGCAACTGTGGTCCCACTTCACAAAGGCGGTGCCTCCACAGACCCTGGAAATTACCGGCCCATTAGCTTGACAAGCCTTATCTGCAAAGCCATGGAGAGGATCATAATGGACCTCATAAATAAAGACATAGGGAATTTGCAGACTTTGGATCCAACCCAGTTTGGCTTTGTCAAAGGCAGATCATGCCTTTTAAACTTGGTTGACTTTTTCGAAACAGTCACCAAAGCCATTGATGAGGGAAAGGCAGTCCATACAGCCTACCTCGATCTGGCTAAGGCCTTCGATACAATACCCCACTCTGGTATCATTGAAAAACTCATCAGCTTAAATGTTAACCCATACATCACAAGATGGGTTGCAAACTGGCTCAGTGACAGAACCCACAGGGTCAGAGTTGCTGGCGCCATGTCAGACTCAAAGCCTGTCACAAGTGGTGTCCCACAGGGCTCAGTCCTGGGCCCACTCTTGTTTGGCATCTACTTTTCCAAGTACAAGCAAACACAGGAGGGTTATGGCTGACAAAGTTTGCAGATGACTGCAAACTGGGCGCCATAGTAGAAAACACATCTGACACAGATATCCTTCAGAAGGGTCTCACAGAAACGGATAACTGGTGCCAGAGCCACGGCCTAAAGTTAAATGCCAAAAATGCATAGTCATACCCTTCGGGAAAAACAAGGTTACCCCTAGCTACCAAATAGGTGGCAATCCACTGAGCACAGAAGAAGTTATCAGGGACCTGGGGACCCAGGTTGATAGTAGTCTGTCATTCGACACCCATGTAGCTAAAATAGTTAGGAAGTCCTTCTACATTGCCCACCTTATCATGAAGGGATTCTCATCTAGATCAAGGGAGGTCATAGTCTCCCTTTACTCATCACTCATCAGACCAATGATTGAGTACAATGCCCCATTCGGAATGTATCTGACCCGACACTTGCAGCAGCTGGAGAGGCCACAAAGTTCCTCACCAAAAGGATAAAGGGTCTCAAAAATCTGTCCTATGCTGCCCGACTGAAAGAACTCCAGCTCTATTCAGTCGCCACCGCTTGCTCAGAGGTGACCTTTGCCTAACATACAAGGCCATGTCAAACCCAGATTTGATGAATATGCTTCACCTCAAAAATCTAGATCCATCAGAGCCACAAGGGCGGAGACTTAAACCTCGACACGGCTATTAATAGGACGTGCTGGAGGGATAGATTCATCACCCAAAGACTCCCTATGCTGTGGAACAAAATCCCGGTACATGTGAGGCAGAGCACCTCGCTGGCCTTGTTCAAGAGAAATCTTGACCAATGGATGGGAGATCGCAGATATACCCCAGGAATTACCTCAGTGTCACTGCTCGACAGAGGCACAGCAAAATAATGGGTATAGTTCCCCATACTAAAGGGGTGGCGTAAGCCACAAAACAATGGGCTAGGCTTATAAATGCCCTCGGGCAGATAGCCTAGTATGAACCTATGAACCTATGAACCTATAAGACTTTCTAGTACTAGGTCTTCTTGCCTACAAAATGACATCCATCACAGGTTTGCTGAGGGATGCTAAGGGTGAATTTAAGTGATTAGCCAAGCTGCAAGATTCAATGTTTGGAGCTGAGGGTGCAGAATTTGGTTCTCCTGCTGAGACAGTAAGGAAGGTGTATGAGGCAGGTGCCATGGAGAAATGTGTGACACACTGTGCAGGAGTGGGTACCAGTGTTGGCGAGGCCAGTCTGAAGCAATCAAAATAATTTTTGGCTTGTCCTGCTTGACTTTAGCAGAACTTTGGGGAGCAAAGGCAGAGGGGGAAAGGCATAGACTGACAGGTTTTTCCAGCTGAAGGACAGAACATCTGCTTTCCAGGCTTTTTTGTGATGAGTTCTTGTGCAAAAGTTGTCTAACTGGTAGTTCCGAGGTGAGGCAAAAAGATCTATGTCTGGGTTCCCCCATTTGTGTGTCAACATGTTGAAAATCCATGGTTCCAGTTTCCATTCGGGAGGGTCCATGAGATTTCTGCTTAGTTCGTCTGACAGAACATTCTGCTTTCCTGGCAGGAATTGAGTTTGTAGTTGTACTTGGTAGCTCAAGGCCATGTTCCACAATGTCATGGCTAGTCTGCAGAGGGGGGTATGAATGTGTATCCCCCTGCTTGTTTATGTACCACATAACCGTGGTGTTGTCTATATTTTATCAGTAATTGTCCTGGATAAAGGTAGTCCTTAAAGGCTGTCAGAGCATTCTGTAAAGCTAGCATTTCTTTTTGATTGATATGAAGGTGCATTTGATTTGGGCTCCATTTGCCCTGAATGCACTTCCCTGCCAGATGAGCCCGCCAGATGAGTCAGATGAGTCTGATGCATCTGTAGTTAGGGTTTGGGTGGCAGGGGGTGGTGTGAATGGCAGTCCCTTGTTTTGGTGGCAGGCCTCTGCCCACCATAGGAACTCTAGGTGCAGGCACGGTATGATAGGAATCATCATTTCCAGGCTGTGACAATGTTGACTCCATAAACTTTTTAAGTACCACTGAAGTTTCCTCATATGCAGTCTTGCATATGGAATTAGAAGAATGCAGGAGGCCATGAACCCCAAGGCTTGCAGTATTTGCCTTGCAGATAGCAGGGCTTTTGTGGCTGTCTGTTTGAAGTAAGTTACCAAATGAATTTGCTTTTCTGGCATAAGGAAAGCCATCTGGGCAGTTGTATTCAAGCTTGCACCCAGGAATGTAAATTTTTGAGAGGGTATTTGAGGTTTCTTTTTGTTTATGGTGTACCCTAGACAGGTTAGAAGTCTTTTTACAAACGCCAGATGTTTTAGAAGAATGCCTGGCTTTCTGCCTGAATTAGGCAATCGTCCAGGTATGGATATATTTAAATATTTCTTTGCCTGCAAAATGCAATTACTGGAGCCAGGCACTTTGTGAATACCCTGGGTGCAGTAGACAAGCCAAAGGGCAGTGCAGAGAACTGATAATGCAAGTAGCCTGCTTTGAAGCGGAGGTATCTTCTGCAAGATTCCCCAGTTGGGATATGCAGGTAAGCTTCTTTTAAATATAGAGTTGCCAACCAGGCATCTTTGCCTAGCATAGGAAGTAACTGGTGAAGAGTCAGCATCTTGAATTTTGGGAATCTCCAGAAAGGTGTTTAGAGTAGACAGGTCCAGGATTGGACTCCATGATTTGTCTTTTCTGGGTACCAGGAAAAGTCTGGAATAGAAACCTCTTCTGGTACCAGTTGAATTGCCCCCATGCTTAGGGGGGAAAGTACTTGTTTCTGAGCCTCTGCCCACTGATTTGGGGGCAGGTCTGGCCACCCGTTTAGTGTTGGCAACGTGTGGAAATTAAATCTGTATCCCTGGGACGCTATATTTAAAACCCATTTGTCCTGGGTTATAAGTTCCCAGTTTCTTGAATGAAGAGCCAGTTTTCCCCCTAAAGGGGCGGCTAAGAGGTAAGTGCTTGGTAATTTCAAAGTGAAGTTATTGAGACTGCTTACCATAAGGTGGTGCTTTGTTGTTCCCAGATTTGGAAGTGGAAGCACCCCATTGCTTAGTTCTGAAAGTCCCTTGGGACTGATACCTGGTGGTTTTGGAATGTCTGGGTTTGGCCGTAGTGGTTCTGGAAGGAGCTGGAAAGGACCAGTTCTTATTAGGCCAATGCCTACTAAATCTAGGAGGTTGCACTTGTAAGAAATCTTTCACAGTTTGCATGGATTTAGTTTTATCTTCCATCTTTTTTAGAACTTCTTCAGCCTTATTGCCAAATAAGCAGTCCTGCTGTAAAGGAGCATCCAAATGTTTTGCTTTAACATGATCAGGCAGAGATTGCTCCTTAAGCCAAGCATGCCTTCTAAGCACAGACCCAGTAACCCTACAAGAGGCCTCTAAGGAATCAAAACCACACTGCAAAGTATGTTTGCCACCTTGTTCAGCTAAATGCAGTGAATCCTGCAAATCTTTATTCTCCACAGAGTCAGAAATCAACATAATTTTCTGTTTAAACAGTCCCATGACATGCTGCTGATATTTTAGCATATGAAATTGACAGTTTAAAGCACTGATTGCTAAGGTTGCAGAAGTGTAAACCTTTTTACCCCATCTATCCAGCACCCTGGAGTCTCTATCAGAAGGGGTAGGATTTTTAGCAGTAGAAGCCTTAATGCCCTTGGGCCCCTGAGAAATGGTTTCAAGGTCCACAACAGGATTTTTGAAAAGGAATTTGTGGGACACAGGAACCCTGTAGTACCTGTCTGGTTTGCAAGGAATCAGGGGCCATACTGGCCATGCAATACCTATTACAGGAGGTACGGCCGAAGGCCTCTGCTGAGGTAGGAGAAGGAAATCAATAAGCCTCTTTCTGGATTCAGAGAAATCCTGACTCTCCCAGTGGAAACGTTCCCTTAAGGTATGTAAAGTCTCCCCAAAAGAAAAATACTCAGGGGGAGAAGCAGAGGTAATGGAATCTTCAGAGTCCTCATAAGTAGGTATGGACAAATCCTGTCCATTAGAAGAGTCAGAAGAAACAGAGTCCTGTTCAGAAGATTAATTTAATCCTAGACCTCTTGGAGGGGGGGGGGGGTTGACTACCCCTGATCAGAGTAATTAAATCTTCAGCCATTTTGATCATTTGTTTTTTAGGCATAGGGGCCTGAGCATGTGGCTTGGGCGTCAGTTTTTTAGACATAGATCTAGCACTGAAGTTGGAGTCGGTTTAATATGCAAGTCTGTAGGCCTGAAAACACCCTCAGATGCCGGTGCCTGCTCAGCGGCTCCGGACCCATCCAAGGTAGATTCATCCGCGGGTTCCATATGTGAAGTATCTCACAGCATACCGGACTCCGAATGGGTCTCAGTAGAGGCCTGCGAATCAGAAGTAGCGGGTATCAGGGGCTGCAAAAGCTCCTCACTGAGTACCGGCGAACTGGCTTAGGAGAAGCGTCGTTGGCAGTTTTGGACCTCAACGGCCTGTCTCTGTCTTTTTCTTTACGTTTTTACAGTATTCCGGTAGTCGGATGGCTAACCGACGTCATTTCTGGATAATTAAACTGAGAACCGAAATATTTAGAAGCAAAAATGTACCGACAACGGATAGTGCGCTGATTAAATAAAGCACAAAACTGACAGCAAGTACATCATGGTCAGGGCCTAGGCAAGGAATACAGTACGAATGAAAATCCTTACCAGGTATTTGCTTCCCACAAGTAATACAATTATTAACTTTTATTGACATCGGTAAGGAGCAAGAAAAAGTTTCCCCAACGGGGTACTTAGCTTTAAGTTGAAGACTTCGGTTCTGAAACTCGAAAACGAAAATTTCAGGAGTCGGCCGACCAGCACTTGCGAACTAACTGCTTCTGCTTCAGGCACCGTGCGGCAAGAATGACTGATGTAATGGCATCAGCTGCATGTTTTGTACCCCTGATGACCTGATGTCATGGAAGAAGGGACAGCAACCGACACAGGACCCAAGACTTTGTTAATCAGGCCAACAGAGGGCAACCTGCCAACAGATTACCCTAATGTAATGACTGCAACAGTGAAACAAGATGAACATCAGTTATTCCGCTCCACAAAGGTGGAGCCACAACAGACCCCGGGAACTATCACTCTAGAAGCCTGATTAGCTTGGTCTGCAAGGCTATGGAGCGCATCATCATGGAACTCATTAACAGAGACATTGGGAACCTCCAAACACTGGACCCTACCCAGTTCAGCTTTGTTAAGGGCAGATCATGCCTCATAAACCTGGTGGCCTTCTTTGAGACAGTTCCCAAGGCTATAGATGAGGGAAAGGTGGTACACAGCCTACCTAGACCTCACTAAGGCCTTTGACACCATTCCCCATTCTGGTATTATAGACAAGCTCACCAGCCTGAACATAAACCCCTACATCACAAGATGGGTTGCCAACTGACTCATGGACAGAACCCCACATGGTGAGAGTTGCGGGAGCTAGATCAGATTCTAAACAGGTTACAAGTGGCGTTCCCCAGGGCTCAGCCCTAGGACCCTTCCTGTTTGGCATATACTTCTCAGAGGTACAGGCAAGCACAGGAGGACTATGGCTGACCAAGTTTGCAGATGACTGCAAACTAGCGGCTATAATTGACTCTCCGGCTGACACAGACACCCTCCAAAAAGGTTCTCACTGAGACGGATACCTGGTGTCAAAATCATGGCCTCAAGCTAAATGCCAAAAAGTGCATAGTCATTCCCTTTGGAAAAAACAAAGTACTCACAAACTACTACATAGGTGGTAGTCCCCTAAATACGGAACACGTAATAAGGGATCTGGGGACCCAAGTAGATAGTAATCTTATCTTTGATAATCACATTGCCAAAGTGGTTACAAAATCCTTCTACGTGGCCCACCTAATCACAAAAGGGTTCGCATCCAGATCAAAAGAGGTCATTGTGCCCCTCTACTCATCACTCATCAGACCCATCATAGAGTACAACGCCCCATTTGGGATGTACCTTACAAGACACCTGCAACAGCTGAAAAGATCACAGAAATGCCTCACCAAGAGGATCACTGGCCTCAAACAGATGCCCTAAGCAGCTCAACTGAAGAAACTCCAGCTGTACTCGGTTGCATACAGCCTACTCAAGAGGTGATCTCTGCCTGACATACAAGACCACGTCCAACCCAGAATTGATGGACATGCTCCACCTAAAGAAAACCATATCCCCTCGAGCCACGGGCTCTAGGGATCTAAACCTCACCACAACAATAAATAGGACGTGCTGGAGGGATAGATTCTTGTCCCAGAGACTTCCCATGCTCTGGAACAAGATCCCAATCTACATTAGGCAGAGATCCTCGCTAACCCTCTTCAAGAGAAATCTTGACAAGTGGATGGGAAACTGAAAGTTTACCCCGGGGATCACTTCAGTGGCTCTGCTGGACAGAGGCACAGGGAACTAATCTAAGGGGGCGGCGAAAGCCAACACATTCTGGCTAGGCTTATAAATGCCTTAGGGCAGATAGCCTAGTACCTACCTATGAGCCTAGCTGAAACCTGGTTCACTAACATCAAACTTCTTCTTAACCCCCCAAAAAAACAAACATTCTCTTTGGCCCAGGTAGATCTCCTCCCCTGAGCAACAACTTCATCAACTCCAAAGAAAACATTCAAATTAGTCCAACCACACACACTAAACTGCTAGGCGTAGAGATAAGACAATAACCTGAAATTCGACATCCACATAGCACAAACCATCAAGAAAGTCAATAAAAAGCTAGGCCTTCTCTACAGGAACAAACAGTTTATGACTAAACATACCAAAGTTACCATCGCTAGGACTCATCTCCTCTACGCCTCTCCCATCTTGATTAATCTACGCCAAACCAAACTAAATAAAATGGAATCTTGCTATAATAAAATTGCCAAGTTTGCTTCTGATGCTTCTTACAGGTCCCACCACTGTCTATCCCTAAAACAGCTTAACTGGCTTGAGTTGCCTCATATACTCATGCTCAATCAACTCTCTATAGCTCACAAGCTCTACTACCTCCCTGAGTTAACCACAGCACTTCAGCATTTAATACAGCCCCACATTCCCACTAGAACCCTACGATCTAACAGCCAGAACCTAATAACTGTCATCCAACATAAAAACAGTGCTGGTAAATCACTCTTTGCCAGTGCCATTGCCAAAACCTGGAACACACTACCAACCCATATAACTTCTACCACCTCCTTCAATTATTTCAAAAAAACTCCTTAAAACCCACTACTTAACTAACTGGCTATGCTCATGTTACACTCCAGGTTAATCCATACCAATCTAATTGTGTGTCACATGTTCAGATAAGTATAATCAGATTTGCCCTAAAAAGCTTGTAAACCCAGATACTGGTAAAAAAAAAAAAAAAAAAAAAAATATTTTTTTTTAAGTTTTGACTATGTACCTCAATGTCTTTACTATGTACCTCAATGAATGTCTACTGCACTGTCTAAAACTGTTAACTTCTAACATATTATATATTAAAATGAAAGTACAGTTTTGTACCTACCATAAATGTAGATGTCCGATAGGAATGCATCTGCAGTCCTTACAAATAGGTTGTCCTGTCGTCAGGCAGCCCTTCGGTCGGCCGGATTCCAAAGTCTGGGTCTGGCCTCGGCTGGTGTCGCACTTCACCCGACGTCATAGCTGCAGTTATTCGGGTATAAAGGCATCAGCCGACGCCATTTTCCTCAGTGTTTCTTGCCCCAGATGCCAGGTGCCCTCTTGGAAGGCTAAATTTGGATAAATGCCAATGATTTCAAATAGTAGAGAGCAAACACAAAAAAAATAAGCATGTATGTACATATATACAAACAAATACACCATAATAGATTCCCCCAGCTAGCTATAAGATGGGCAAATACCCTAGGAGTACCACAGAGGGGAAAGGTGGGTGGGTAATCCTGACTGCAGATGCATTCCTATCGGACATCTACATTTATGGTAGGTACAAAACTGTACTATGTCCTTCAAGGATGCATCTGCAGTCCTTACAAATGGGTAGAATACCATAGCCAAACTGGGGGAGGAGGAAAAATAAAGTTATGGTGTAGTTAAGATCCCTTGCAAAACAGCAGTGGCAAAACCTGCTCGGGATCTAGAGTATAAAGGTAAATTATAATGCTTGGCAAATGTATGCATGGAGCTCCAAGTAGCAGCCTCTAAAATGTCCTTGGTAGCCACTCCTCGTAAAAAGGCTGTGGTAGTGGCTGTAGCCCTTGTAGAGTGAGGCCTGATGTTTTCTGGAGTTTTCTTTCCATGGTAGGAGTAACAAAATCTAATGCAATTTCCTATCCACTTGGAGATTGTCTGTTTTGAAATTGCTTTTCCTTCCATTCCTGTTGCATATGCTACCAGTAGCTGGTCAGTTTTTCTATTGCCCTTGGTCCTGTCCAGGTAGTAGCGTAATTGTCTATGTACATCCAAGGTATGCAACAGTCTTTCTCCCCTGTTCTGTGGGTTGGGGAAGAATGTAGGTAGGTGGATAGCCTGATTTAAAGACACTCTGGAGACCACCTTAGGCATAAAAGTAGGATTAGTTCTCATGGACACTCTATCTTGATGGAAGATCAGGAAGGGTTGTACTGCCATTAATGCCTGTAGTTCAGATACCCTTCTTGCTGAAGTGATTGCCAGCAGGAAAGCAGTCTTCCATGATAAATATTGTAATTCTGCTGTTGCTGCTGGTTCGAAAGGAGGGAGTGTCAATTTTTCTAGCACAAAGTTCAAGTCCCATGCTGGCAATGGTGGCTTCCTAAGAGGTTTTACATTTTTAATTCCTCTGAGAAACTGCCTGAGCAGAGGATGTGAAAAGACAGGAGGATCCAAGCAGTATTCTGCTGAAATAGCTGATGCATGAATCTTGATGGAAGAATAGGACAGGCCTGTGTGGAAGAGCTCTGCCAAGTATTCCAGGATGTTGGCTATGTTTACCAGTGACACATCTTCTCCTTTTGCTGTACTCCAAATGAGATATCTTTTCCATTTTGCTGAATAATTTTTTCTTGTTGAGGGTCTGCGAGCCTCAAGGATAATGTCTTTAACCCTTTGGGATAAATTCGGGTTAATTGATCTTATGCAATGTTCCAGGCAGTCAGCTGCAGAGTTTTCAGGTTTGAATGCAGGATGTTGTAGTTGTTCTGCGTTAACAGCAAGGGAACCAGGGGTAGTGTCCATATTTGTCCCCGAGACATGCTCCTTAGCAGTGGGTACCAATGTTGTCTTGGCCAGTCTGGGGCTATCAGAATGATCCTTGGACGTTCCTCTTTGATCTTCAGTAGCACCTTGTGCATCAAAGGAAGAGGTGGGAATGCATATGCTGTCAGGTTTTTCCAACTGAAAGATAGGGAGTCCACCTTCCAAGCAAGTGGGTGGTACGTCCTTGTGCAGAATTTCTTTAGCTGGTGATTGCGTGGGGATGCAAATAAATCTATTTCTGGGAGTCCCCATTTTCTTGTAATGGTTTTGAAGATGTCCGGATGCAGCATCCATTCGTGGGCATCCATGGTAGTCCTGCTTAATATGTCTGCTAGAATGTTTTCTTTTCCTGGTACAAAAATTGCTTGTAACTGAATGTTGTAGCTCAGGGCCACATTCCAGAGGTCCAGTGCCATCCGGCATAGAGGGTACGAATGTGTGCCTCCCTGTTTGTTGATGTACCACATAACTGTGGTGTTGTCTGTCCTTATCATCAATTGACCTTGTCTGAGAAATGGTCTGAATGTCTGAATTGCCAGTTTTACTGCCAGCATTTCCTTTAGATTTATGTGTAGGTGCAGCTGATCTTGAGTCCATAAGCCTTGTATGCACTTGTCCAGCATGTGAGCCCCCCAACCGAGGTCTGAGGCATCCGTCGTGATGGTTTGGCTTGGTTGAGGGCTGTGGAAGGGCAATCCTGTGTTTGATTGACAGGCCTAAGCCCACCATAGGAATTCTTGCTTCAGGCATGGAATTATTGGAATTTGGGTTTCTAGGCTGTGCTTGTGTTGAGACCATAAATTCCTTAGGTACCACTGTAGCTTTCTCATATGCAGTCTGGCATGAGGAACCAATATTATGCAGGATGCCATGAAGCCCAAGGCTTGCAGTACTTTTCTTGCTGTTAGATGGTTCTGCTTTGTTAATGCCAAGAAGTAGAGAGGTAGTTGCTCCTGTTTTTCTACCGTTAGGAATGCCATTTGTTTTGATGTGTTCAGCTCTGCACCCAAAAAGGTTATTCTTTGGGATGGTATCAGCCTTGACTTTTTTATATTGACTGTATATCCCAGGGCTTGTAGCAGGTAAATGACCCTTTGTAAGTCTTCTGCTAGCTTGTTTTTGTTGTCCGCTTGTATCAGGCAGTCGTCCAGGTAGGGGTAGATTCGGATTCCCTGAAGCCTGCAATGAGCAATTACTGATGCCAGGCATTTCGTGAACACTCTGGGCGCAGTAGATAAGCCAAAGAGCAATGCTGAGAATTGATAATGCTCTGATCCTGCAAGAAATCTGAGATATCTTCTGCAATTTGGTCATATGGGGACGTGCAGGTATGCCTCCTTGAGATCTAGAGTTACCAGCCAAGACTCCTTGCCCAGCATGGGAAGAAGCTGCTGTAGAGTCAGCATTTTGAATTTTGGAACAATGAGGAATGTGTTTAAAGCGGACAGGTCGAGAATAGGTCTCCATTTACTCTCTTTTCTTGGTACCAGGAAGAGTCTGGAGTAAAATCCCTTTCCTTGCTCCATAGATGGTACCTTTTCCACAGCTCTCATCCTTAATAATTGAGATATTTGTTTTAGAGCTTCTGCCTTTTGATTTGGAGGTAGGTTTGGCATTCCTCTCTTCCCTGGTAGAGTATGGAAGTGAAACCTGTAGCCTTGGTCTATTGTCTGTAAAATCCACTTGTCTCTTGTGATGTAATGCCAGTTTATTGAAAATAAGGCTAGCTTCCTGCCTAAGGGTGCTTCTAGTTGTTCCCTGGTAGGCGGTGCCACATCCAAGTCACTGTGATTGTCCTGTAGTAGTGGTGGTGGCTGTGTCTGTGCCTCGCTGGTTGTTACCCTGCCACTGGCGTCCCCTGTAGGCACCTCTGGATTGACTTTGGCCTCTTGAACGCCTATTCCTGCCTCTCTGGGCTCTGGAGGAGTCGGGAAAGGACCAATTCTTGGAGGACCAATTCCTGCTAAACCTCGGAGGTTGGACCTGTAAGAAATCTTTCACTGTTTGGACAGATTTTGCCTTCTCTTCCATCTTCTTCAGCACCTGTTGTGCAGGAGAGCCAAACAAATTGATCTTGTCCATGGGAGCATCTAGTAATTTGGATTTCACATGGTCTGGTAAGGCCTGCTCTTTTAACCATGCATGCCTTCTGATAACTGTGCCAGTCATGGCTGATCTGAAGGAAGCTTCCAGTGCATCATAGCCGCAGTTTAAGGAATGGTTACTGACCTGCTGAATGTTATGTACCATTTCCTGAACAGATTTTTTGTCTAATGCTTCATCAGAGGACAGTTTTTTGGTTAACTGGTCTAGCATAAATTCTTGATACTGGATCATGTGAAATTGACAGTTCAAGGCCCTAGCTGACAGAGTAGCAGAAGTGTAAACTTTTTTACCCCATCTCTCTAAGGATCTGGATTCCCTTTCAGAGGGGAGGGGTTTTTTAGCAGAGGTAGCTGCTACAGCCTTAGGTCCTTGGGAGATAGTCTCGGGATCTGCAAAAGGAGCCTTATACAAATGGTAATGCGTGTCCAGGACCCTGTAGTATCTATCAGGCTTAGCAGGGGCCGGAGGTAGAGAATCAGCAGTACAAGCATCATTAAATGCATCATCTACAACAGAAAGAACTGGAGGTATGGCTAAAGGCCTATGTTGTGGTAAATGCAGAAAGGTTCTAAGCCTTTTTCTGGAGTCTGAAAAATCCTGGCCCTGCCACTGAAATTGTTCCCTCATAGCATGCAAGGTTTCCCCAAAGGAAAATTCCTCAGGCGGAGAGGCAGAAGGGATGGACTCTTCAGCATCAGAGTCTTCATAAGGGGAGAAAGGAGCCTCTGGAGGGTCTGTAACATCTGAATCATCAGAGGAATCATCTGTAGAAAGTGGCTGAGGAGGCTCTGCTCTAGGCCTCTTCTCTGGAGGTGGGTGAGAGGCCCTGTCAGGTTGAGGTTGGGATCCCCGAATTAAAGAAATGAGATCCTCTGCTAAACTAAGCATTTATGAACTAGAGCTAGGCCTGTGAGAGGGGGTCTTAGCAGGCACAGTTTTAGTAGCTTTAGCTGCTTTAGCCCTGGCAAAGGCCTTAATGGACATGGCTGCAGGTGGCCTAGCAGCTCCACGTGCAGGGGTTGAAACATCCAAGGGAATAGTGTCAGATAATTCCTGAGAAACTGCAACAGCAGGTGGGATTTCAGAAGCCGATTCCACCAGGTTGGAAGAGGCCTCGGTAGAAGGTAAGTTTTCGGCTGAAGGAAGAACCGCTTGCTCGGTTTCAGCCGAAACCGAGACACTCGCGGTTGGCTTAACCGCGGTTTCGGCCGAAACCGCGGACCGCGAGTGTCGGTCCTTTTCCTTGCGCTTTTTAGAAATTTGCGTAGTCGGAGGATCCAACGGCATAATATAAGCAAAATCGGAGCCGAAAAACTCCTCAGCAAATTCAGACCGACGTCTAAGCGTCCGCCGGTTAAAAGAAGCACAGGCTAGACAAGCTGCTACGTCGTGGTCTGGGCCTAAACAGGGTAAGCAGTAAGAGTGGAAATCTTTATGAGGTATTTGTTTCCCACAAGTTAAACAGTTATTCACTTTTTCTGACATCGGCTGAGGCAAGAAAGAGTCCCCAACGGGGTACTTAGCTTTTAGAAGTCTTCGGTAGTAGTATTCGGTAGTAATCTCTGGTTCTGACCGACCGGCACTTGCGAACAGCTTCTGCTTCGGGCGCCACGCGGCCAGAAAGACTGAGGAAAATGGCGTCGGCTGATGCCTTTATACCCGAATAACTGCAGCTATGACGTCGGGTGAAGTGCGACACCAGCCGAGGCCAGACCCAGACTTTGGAATCCGGCCGACCGAAGGGCTGCCTGACGACAGGACAACCCATTTGTAAGGACTGCAGATGCATCCTTGAAGGACATCTGTATGTTCTATATTTCGTTCTCTCATGTACTGCATTCTATTGTACTGTGGAGCTTTTCTCCCCGGGCCTCCGCTGAAAATGGACCTGTGTCCAGTCGGACTTTCCCGGTAAACAAATGTAAATAAATAAATAAAATTCACCACAATAAGCAACAAGCCTTGCACACTTTGCCAAATCAAGCTTCTCACCAGCATATACTCTTGCAAATGTTTCTGCTGAAAACATTGCACTTTGAACCGGTGTCGACTGAGTTCTATGGGTCTTCCATTTATCCAAACAGCACAAAATACTTAATTCTTTCCCATACATCTACTGCATTGACTGTTTCATTAAGCACAGACACATGAACAACATAAAAAGTTCATTAAGCACAGACACACGAACAACATAAAAAGTAGGGTCACAGTTTTCTAATTGATCAAGTTACCTCTTTGAGTGTTCTCTTTTAATAAAAGAATGCTCCTTGTTTAATTTACAAAACCTTTTGAAATTATTCCACTTATTGCATTTCTGGCACTGTTGACCAAATGCTAAGCATTTTTCTTTTGGGTTCATGATCTGCACCACAATTATGATAGTTGACTATGAAACTGGGTGAGGATACATGCTTTGAGTCTGCTGACTCACTGTTATGCTTCACTGAGACTGTGCGTACTCTGGAATTTGCTAGAATACTACAGGGTTTCCCTCTGAGTGTTGCAGGGCTTACAGTTGCTGCCATGTGCTTGGGCCTGTTTCTTTTAACCACGTGCTGCATACTATCAATATTAGCACCAGAAGATACTGGAAGTGTGCATTTCTCATTTGTAAGCATATGTGTGTGCTTTTCTGTGAGCTCATATATTTGACAAATCTCAAATCCATTATTCAAAATTAAATCACTGTCACAAAGCAAAATCTTTCTCACAGCATCGTTGTTAATACCACACACTAGTTTGTCTTTTATCAACTCGCCTTAAATGATCAAATCTGCACATTTTAGCTTTGTTTCTCAAGTCAGTTATGTATGCTGCAAAAAGATTCCCCAGACTTTTGATCTCTTGTGTAAAACAAGTGACTTTCAATTGTAATATTTGTTTAGGGGGGGTACACATTTCTCTAAATTTACATTTCAAGCAGTCGGGGCCTTCCCTTGACTCAGCCGGTACCACTATGACAGTTTTCCCCTTCCCCTGCAAATACAGCCGGTGCATACACAAATGAATGCTTTCTTTCTATGGCTTCCAAACCAGCCAAATTAAGCAGAATAAATGCCTTTGTACGGTCATCTTTATCAGAAAATGCAGCCTGTATGAAAATATCATACTCTTGCTCAAACACTCTCCAATTCTCTGCAATATTATTATCAAAGACAAGTGGACATGGTTTTTAAAATCCT
Source organism: Protopterus annectens (assembly GCF_019279795.1). Lineage (NCBI taxonomy): Eukaryota > Metazoa > Chordata > Ceratodontiformes > Protopteridae > Protopterus > Protopterus annectens. The sequence goes on along the minus strand of NC_056750.1, from coordinate 869,761,082 downwards.
TCAGCCATGCCAACAAATTATGCCCAAACACACTGAGAAAATGGCCCTTGTAATTATATACAAACATGCACACACAGCCAGTACTTGTAATAACATTCAAATGCACAAACTCTTTTAAATACTTTACTTTGTGACATATGCTTTGAAATGGCTGTATTTTACAAAATAACTGTACTGTAATACTGCACAAGCATGCAAACTCTCTGTATACTTTGGATATCGTGAATAGCTTTAATTAATGTGAAAAAAGTACATGTTGTAAGCTACTTGGAAAACAAATGTGGTGGTTTTCCTTATTTTATTCATTTTACGCAATTAGGACTTTACTTCAAACATTTTCTGTAGTTATTCAAATATTTTTTCAATATGTAACAGTTATCAGCATTTCGTTTATGTAGAAATTTGTTTACAGCATTCTGAGTGCTTTGTTTTCTATTTTGCAAATAAGAAATAATTTACGTAAGCTTTGATACCTGAAACACATTTTTGCGAATTAAACATGCAGTAGGGATGACTCACTCTTGTATATTCCTCCACCTTTAACTGGTTGCCCTCTCGTTCTGGAATCTGGATCCCTTTCTAACATCATGTCATTTGTTTTGTTTCCCATTAAAGACGAACAGGCTGGGCAGTTCATTTATATGCTTTATTACACAGAAACACATCAGGATGGATAGCAGCATCATAAAATATAACCAAACTGATTAACTGACAGCTACACAAACATACATGCTTACATCTCAACGGCTTACTACAAAATGGCAGTCAGGCTAACGCATGCTCAGGATTTATACATTTGTGCAAACCCCTAGAAAGCTTCTTAAAGGTGTATAGACATATTGATCTACAGGCAAGACAGAATAGCAGCGGTGACAGAGAGTCACCCTGGAATATCCCCCTTTGAATTTGTATCCATGAAATAATAATCTGTCCTTTATCATGGCTTAATTGCAAAGTGGTTTCCCACTGTTTCATGGTCACATGTAGTCGATCAGTATAGGGTGCATCTTATACATTTTTAAGCACTCTTTTATCCATGAGTCTGGAATACTATCAAATGCTTTTTTGTGGTCAATCCATGCCATACTTAGATTCTTCCCCTTTTTTTACAGTTCTCCATTATGACTTTATTTAGCAACAGATGATCCTCTGTTCCATATGATTTTCTTTTATTACCAGTTTGTTCTATTGCCATGATTGAATTTTGTTCTAAATGACTACAAACTGTCGGCATCAATTCTGGTGTACAGTTTATATGTCTTCAGAAGGCAAGTTATTGGTCTATAACTGTTAGGATAACTTGCAAATTCACTCTTAAGAAGAAGCATTGTTTTCCTGTTGTTAACCAAGTTGGTGTGTGTTTGGGGTGCACATATAAACAGTTCTTACTCATGGCTAAATCTTCATGCAGGGACATTAATACTTTTAGCCAGAAGATAGGTATTGCATCTGGGCCTGGAATTTTCCAATTGGAGGCTTTTCTTAGATTTATCTCTGTCTCACTCTCTCTGGCTGGTACTTCATCACCATTTCATATCCTGTACCTTTAAACTTCTTATTCTTTCTTTTACTTCTTCTATCCATTTAGCATCTTTGTTATGTTCCACAGGATCTTCATAGATATTTCTCCAAAATGTATATATTTCTTCTTTTTTGGCTGGTCTTTCAGTTCCTTTTGCCTTATTTCCCAATTCTCTAAAGAACTTTTGGAGTCATCAATAAATTGCTTAGTCTGTACTTTTCCTTTATGTTTATCTGTGTACCTTCTAAGTTTTTCTGAATGTGCAGAGATTTTTAGTTTATTATTGGCAATAGTACAAGACAGATCCTGATCCATTAAAATACAGCACATTGCTTTTATCACGTCTAATCTGATCTCTCATCTATACTCTTCTAACGGTGACACTTCTTGTCTTAATTGCTTTATAATTTTCTCTATTGGATACTTCCATGATGGTATTCGATTTCTCCCCTTCCTTTTCTTCACTACCCTGTGTTCTTGTGGTAGAACTTTATCAGTTATTAATTTAGATGCACAGTGACATATCCTGTTTACTTCTGTTATATTGCATGGATCTCTATGGGCAGTCCTGATTACTGCGTTTATTTGTTTGATCAAACTTCTGATGTTTTGGGTTTTATTGACCTTCTGCAGTCTGCTTCTTTCATTGACCTTAATATGTCTATCTCTATTAAATCAAGCAACTCTTCTCTTAGCTCATTTTCTTCTAAACTGAGGGCACATTTTTTGTCTCCATTTCCTGCGGGGATTCTATAGAAAGTTCTATAGCATCTTCCTGTAGCACCTTCTCTTCAGTTTCATCCTGTGCCATCTGTTGCTGTATCATATGGGACCTCACTGGTCTATCACTCATCAACACTGACCGCATCAGAGTTGCCACAGATTCCTGTTCCTTTCCTTGCTGTCCAGCTTTAAGTGAATGTTTACACTGGTTTCCTGTGGACGACTCCAAAATATCTTCATATGGCAACTGCCTAGTTGCTTCCAGCTACACAGGTTTTTCCTTAACTTGGATGTCTACTTTGCCGGTACTCCACAACCCCAGGTTCTATTTCGTTAAAGTCTCCATCGCTAATCCTTTCTACGTTTCCTTTTTGTTTTCTTATTTTTTGTATCATAAGGTTTTCCATGTCTGGATTAGGGGTAGGGGGACAGGTGGTAGGGACATCATATATTATGGGGTACGTGTGGCTGGGACAATGGAGTGAAGTTTTCACATAACCTGTCGGCCAACAGGTTAACTATGTCCACAGGCTCAGTATATGTGGTGTCATTAACTACCAGTTCTGCACAAATCTGGACCTTTCCTTTTAAGTTATGGCTGTAACTAAAGAACACCTTATGGTTGTCTTTAGCTGAGGAAGCTAATTTGGATTCATAGTTTGCTTTGGAGAACTTCACAAGAAGTCTTATTTGCTTGTTTAAGCAGAGAAGGGAATGTTTCCAGTTTGGGGCTTGCTCTCTCTTACCCTTAGACAGCAATGTCTTCCTCTTATTGTAATGCCTGGTAACGGCAGTTGTCCAGCAAGCAGGTTTGCTCTTCCTTGAGTAGCTTGTTTTGGTTCCATCAGGTACGACCGAGTCAATGCAGTCATACAGGTGTTTGTATAAAGCAATAGTGTAGAACTCGGCATAGTTGCCAGTTGCATCTGAGGGGGGAGGTGCAGTGAAGCTATTTATACCATCCCGTATTGGGGATGCCAAACAGTGAGACAGACACACTTCAGCTTTTCAGTTTTCTCTGTTGTTGTGTAACCACAGTATTAGTGTTTTTAAGAAGGGGCCAGTGTGGGGAGCTTTGGGGTTCAGAGGTTTCACCACACTGAAGCTTCAGCCAGATGCAACTTTACAAGACATAATGGTGCTCCTTCTTGGAATAGAAGTGTGTGAAAGGCTTGGGGGAACTGACAGTATGTAAAACGGGGGGGGGGGGCTGGTTCTAGTAAAAATGCAGTCATACAGTGTCTATGTAAGACAACATCAGCCTGCTATATGGAGTATTCATCCTTATTGGTGAGTTCTCCCTCCTTCCCCAGAAATAATGTGAAGCCAGCATTGGTCAGAGGTATTCCGAATCAATCTGTAGGAGGCAAAGCTAATGAAAATGGATCTTGATAACTTTGCTCCTGATATTAAAACGCAGATGCATTACAAGTGTATATACCATCAAGGTAAATCCTTCTGTTTTCTAACACTCTGGATCCACTTTACAAGACAGAGTCCTAATAAACAGTTCCTTTTAGACAAAACTGCTCTCCTCTAAATACCCCTTTAGTCTAGAGGACAGAAGCCAATTTGCACAAACAGCCTTTGACAAAAAGTGGAGCACTGTTGTGCAACCTCAGAGTTGGTATATATATATATATATATATATATATATATATATATATATATATATATATATATATATATATATATATATATATTTATTTCTGGCATGTGGAGGATGTCCGTCCACATGGAGTGTACAGGGGGCTTTCCCCCTGCAAAAAAAAATAGTTTAAGTGTTCGCTAAAGGTGGTTTCTGCGACCTGGTTTTGGTTTATTGCTTTCACTGAAACAGTATTCGAAGGATCAACATAAATCCAAATTCAAAGAAAAATTAAAAGTGATAATGCAAGAAGCTTCCAGAAAAGACCCAACAAAGCCTCCAAGTGCCTTCTATGACCAACTAGTACTACCTTTGCCTTCAGCTTTACCATGAAGAAACTGAGGAGCCCTCCTGCAGCTAATCTTCCCTGCGGTGCCAATGCCAATGTCTTCTCAGCAGACATCACCCTCTTACCAGTTTGCTGTTGGCTTGAGACCTTTAGCATCAAACATTTAAGCAGAATCTTCACAGACAAATCCCAAACTCCTACTTCAGCTGCAAAGTCTGCCTCAACTTGCCTACTCATCTGCGGCAGCAATACATTTATCGGAAGCACAGACCCAGCATCACCAACAGCCTCATGTACCTAGATAATACCGGAGCCTGCATCACCAACAGCTTCATGTACCTAGATAATACCGGAGCCAGCATCACCAACTGCCTCATGTACCTAGATAATACTGGAGCCAGCATCACCAACAGCCTCATGTACCTAGATAATAGCAGAGCCAGCATCAACAACAACCTCATGTACCTAGATAATACCAGAGCCAGTACCACCAACAGCTTCATGTACCTAGATAATACCGGAGCCAGCATCACCAACTGCCTCATGTACCTAGATAATACCGGAGCCAGCATCACCAACAGCTTCATGTACCTAGATAATACCGGAGCCAGCATCACCAACAGCCTCATGTACCTAGATAATACCAGAGCCAGCATCACCAACAGCCTCATGTACCTAGATAATACTGGAGCCAGCTTCACCAACAGCTTCATGTACCTAGATAATACCGGAGCCAGCATCACCAACAGCTTCATGTACCTAGATAATACCGGAGCCAGCATCACCAACAGCTTCATGTACCTAGATAATACCGGAGCCAGCATCACCAACAGCTTCATGTACCTAGATAATACCGGAGCCAGCATCACCAACTGCTTCATGTACCTAGATAATACTGGAGCCAGCATCACCAACAGCCTCATGTACCTAGATAATACCGGAGCCAGCATCACCAACAGCCTATGTACCTAGATAATACCAGAGCCAGCATCACAAACAGCTTCATGTACCTAGATAATACGGGAGCCTGCATCACCAACAGCCTCATGTACGTAGATAATACCAGAGCCAGCATCACCAACTGCCTCATGTACCTAGATAATACCGGAGCCAGCATCACCAACAGCCTCATGTACCTAGATAATACCAGAGCCAGCATCACCAACAGCCTCATGTACCTAGATAATACCGGAGCCAATATCACCAACAGCCTCGTGTACCTAGATAATGCTGGAGCCAGCATCACCAACAGCCTCATGTACCTAGATAATGCTGGAGCCAGCATCACCAACTGCCTCATGTACCTAGATAATACCGGAGCCAGCATCACCAACAGCTTCATGTACCTAGATAATATCAGAGCCAGCATCACCAACTGTCTCATGTACCTAGATAATACCGGAGCCAGCATCACCAACAGCCTCATGTACCTAGATAATACCGGAGCCAGCATCACCAACAGCTTCATGTACCTAGATAATACCAGAGCCAGTCTCACCAACAGCCTCAAGTACCTAGATAATACCAGAGCCAGCATCACCAACAGCCTCATATACCTAGATAATACCAGAGCCAGCATCACCAACAGCCTCATGTACCTAGATAATACCAGAGCCAGCATCACCAACAGCTTCATGTACCTAGATAATACCAGAGCCAGCATCAACAACAGCCTCATGTACCTAGATAATACCGGAGCCAGCATCACCAACTGCCTCATGTACCTAGATAATACCAGAGCCAGCATCACCAACTGCCTCATGTACCTAGATAATACCAGAGCCAGCATCACCAACAGCTTCATGTACCTAGATAATACCGGAGCCAGCATCACCAACAGCTTCATGTACCTAGATAATACCGGAGCCAGCATCACCAACTGCCTCATGTACCTAGATAATACCGGAGCCAGCATCACCAACAGCCTCATGTACCTAGATAATACCGGAGCCAGCATCACCAACTGCCTCATGTACCTAGATAAAACCAGAGCCAGCATCACCAACTGCCTCATGTACATAGCTAATACCGGAGCCAGCATCACCAACAGCTTCATGTACCTAGATAATACTGGAGCCAGCATCACCAACTGCCTCATGTACCTAGATAATACCGGAGCCAGCGTCACCAACAACCTCATTTACCTAGATAATACCGGAGCCAGCATCACCAACAGCCTCATGTACCTAGATAATACCAGAGCCAGCATCACCAACTGCCTCATGTACCTAGATAATACCGGAGCCAGCATCACCAACAGCCTCATGTACCTAGATAATACCGGAGCCTGCATCACCAACAGCTTCATGTACCTAGATAATACTGGAGCCAGCATCACCAACTGCCTCATGTACCTAGATAATACCGGAGCCAGCATCACCAACAGCTTTATGTACCTAGATAATACTGGAGCCAGCATCACCAACTGCCTCATGTACCTAGATAATACCAGAGCCAGTATCACCAACAGCTTCATGTACCTAGATAATACCAGAGCCAGCATCACCAACAGCTTCATGTACCTAGATAATACCGGAGCCAGCATCACCAACAGCTTCATGTACCTAGATAATACTGGAGCCAGCATCACCAACAGCCTCATGTACCTAGATAATACCAGAGCCAGCATCACCAACTGCCTCATATACCTAGATAATACCGGAGCCAGCATCACTAACTGCCTCATGTACCTAGATAATACCAGAGCCAGCATCACCAACTGCCTCATGTACCTAGATAATACCAGAGCCAGCATCACCAACAGCCTCATGTACCTAGATAATACCGGAGCCAGCATCACCAACAGCCTCATGTACCTGGATAATACCAGAGCCAGCATCACCAACAGCTTCATGTACCTAGATAATACTGGAGCCAGCATCACCAACAGCTTCATGCACCTAGATAATACCAGAGCCAGCATCACCAACTGCCTCATGTACCTAGATAATACCAGAGCCAGCATCACCAACTGCCTCATGTACCTAGATAATACCACAGCCAGCATCACCAACAGCCTCATGTACCTAGATAATACCGGAGCCAGCATCACCAACAACCTCATTTACCTAGATAATACTGGAGCCAGCATCACCAACTGCCTCATGTACCTAGATAATACCGGAGCCAGCATCCCCAAGTTTAGGTACCTAAACAATACTGGAGTTAGCATTACCAAAAACCTCATGTACCTAGATATTACCAGAGCCAGCATCACCAACCGCCTCATGTACTTAGATAAAACCAGATCCAGCATCACCAACAGCCTCATGTACTTAGATAAAACCGGAGCCAGCATCACCAACAGCCTCATGTACCTAGAAACAACTGGAGCCAGCATCACCAATAGCCTCATTTACCTAGATAATACCGGAGCCAGCATCACCAACAGCCTCATGTACCTAGATAATACCAGAGCCAGTATCACCAACAGCCTCATGTACCTAGACAATACCAGAGCCAGCCTCACCAACAGCCTCATGTACCTAGATAATACCAGAGCCAATATCACCAACAGCCTCAAGTACCAAGATAATACCGGAGCCAGCATCATCAGTAGCCTCATGTACTTAGATAAAACTGGAGCCAGCATCACTAGCAGTCTCATGTACTTAGATAATACCAGAACCAGCATCACCAAAAGCCTCATGTACTTAGACAATACTGGAGCCAGCATCACCAAAAGCCTCATATACTTAGATAATACTACAGCCAGTATCACCAACAGCCTCATAGGTTCATAGGTGTGCACTAGCCTAATGGTCCTGGAGCCTTCACAAGCCTAGCCCATAGAATTGTCCTGGCTTTGTGCAGCCTGAAGTTAGTTCCCAGTGCCTCTATTGAGTAGAGCCACTGGAGTGATCCCTGGGGTGAACTTCCTATTTCCCATCCACTCATCAAGATTTCTCGAAGAGTCCAGTGAAGTGCTCTGCTTGACATGTATGGGAAGTCTATTCCATAGCATGGGTAATCTCTGGGTTATGAACCTGTCCCTCCAGCATATTCTGTTGATTGTGGTTAAGAGGTTGAGGTCTCTGGAGCGTGTGGTGCGGAGGGATTGGGATTTCTTTAGCTGTAGCATTTCTAACAGAGTTGGGTCAGACATGACTTTGTAAGTCAAGCAGAGATCGCCTCTTAGTAGGCGATATGAGACAGAGAAAAGCTGGAGGATTTTTGAGTCTGTCCATGTAGGACATGTGTTTAAGGCCTAGGATCCTCTTTGTGAGGTACTTTTGTGGCCTCTCCTGCTGCTGCAGGTGTCTAGTGAGGTACATGCCAAATGGGGCATTATACTCTATGATTGGTCTAATGAGGGAAGAGTAGAGAGAGACAATAACATCTTTCTTCCTGGATGCAAAATCTTTGGTAATGAGATGTGTCACATAGAAAGACTTTCTGACCACAGTGGCAATGTGTTGGTTGAAGGAGAGGTTACTGTCAACCTGTGTCCCCAGATCTCTTATAACGCCTTCAGTGTTTAGTGGACTACCATCGATGTGGTAATTTGTGGGAACTGAGTTTTTCCTAAAAGAGATGACAACGCATTTTTTGGCATTGAGCTTAAGGCCATGGCTTTGACACCAGTTGTTTGTCTCAGTGAGGCCTTTCTAAAAAATGTCTGCATCACTTGGGGAGTTAATAATGGCTCCCAGCTTGCAAGCATCTGCTAACTTGGTCAGCCAGAGTCCCCCCATGTTGGCCTAAACTTCTGAGAAGTAGATGCCAAACAGGAGAGGACCCAGGACCAATTTTTGTGGGGTGCCACTCGTGACTGGTCGGCAGTCTGACTTGGAGCCTTTTACTTTCACACTGTGGGATCTGTGAGCCAATCTGCAACCCATCTATTGATACAGGGGTTGATGCCTAGTTTGGTGAGTCTATCTATAATTCCTGAGTGGGCAATGGTATCAAAGGCCTTAGCCAGATCGAGGTAGGCTGTATGGACCACCTTGCCCTCATCCACAGCTCTGGTGACTGACTCAAAGAAGTCCACCAGGTTGACCAGTCATGATCTGCCCTTCACAAAACCAAACTGCATTAGGTCCAAAGTTTGGAAATTTCCTATATCCTTATTAATTAGGTCCATGATGATGTGCTCCATAGCCTTACATATCAGACTTGTCAGGCTAATGGGGCGATAGTTCCCAGGGTCTGTAGTCACTTCCCCTTTATGGAGAGAGATGACTGTAGCACTGCGTGATTCTGAAGGGACAAAGCCTGAGATTAGGCTGTGATTGAACAGGGCACAGAGATGTGGTGCCAGTTCACTTTGTAGTTTGTGTAGAACACAGCCAGGGACTGAATCTGTCGGCCAGTACGTTGGCAATATCGGTTGTGTCAGTATAGGAGGTACCATTGTGCAGTAACTCAGAGCAAACCTGGGTGTTGCCATGGAGATTCTTGACATACTATAGAAGGCCTTGTAGCTGTCTTTAGTATCTGCTGCAATTCTGCCTTCATAGCTGGCGTTAGAGGATTTTAGAAGGGATCTCAACTTTTTGTTGAGGCTAACGAGGGAGTTTTTCCAGTCTTGGGACTTCACCTTTGTTTGCAACAGTTTCTTCCTTCTGTTGTAGAGTTTGTTAATGGCAGGGGACTACCAGATTGGTTTCTTTTTTTTTTTGGAGGAGAGCATCTTGGTTCTGTTGGGTATGGCTATAGTTCCATGCATTTATGTACATGTTCGTGCAGTGCACTGGTGTATGATTCAGCAATCATGCAACTATTCTCCATTTGCATGGGTGCCGTGAAGTTAGCCATCTCTGTTTTTAGGAGCCCAAAGTTAGCTTTGGAGAAGTTTTTCATGGTGGTTACTTTTGTGGGGGGGGGGGGGATTTCCATGGTGATTAGTTTGTGGTCAGATCTAACCAGAGAGGAACTGACTATTGGTGTAGTGCAATGATCCCCCATGTTGGTAATAACCAGGTCAAGGATGTCGCACCCTCTACTGGGGATAAGAATGAGCTGGTCCACGGCATTGGAATTAATGAATTGCAAGAAACGTTGGGAAAGTGTATCGGTGTAGGAATAGTTCTTGGCTCCAACTAACTGATTCACTGACAGAACCCACACTGTAAAAGTTGCAGACTCCAAATCCGACTTGAGATTCACTAATGTATGAAGCGGACAGTGGTAGCTGCCAGGGGCATGTGTGTCGACATATGCACACATCAGTGGAAGAATGCAGGATGCCCCCACAGTGATGTAGGTGCCCACATCAGCCACCACGGGAGAGGCTGTGGCTACAAAAAGAACCCCCATATAGCCGCATGCATGGCAGTTCTACCCAGGGAAGAAGGATAACCAATCAATGGCACAGTTTGATGGTCAAAAAACAGCAGAGAGAACAAAAAAACTTCACTAACATCTGGGAAAATCCCAAAAAAGTCTGTAAAATAGTTGAGAAGTTATATACTGTAATGAATTTCTTATGCATTCTAATGGGAATGGAAATCAAACTGCAGTTAACTGAAGTTGGTGTGCCCTTAGGAAGAGCTCCATCAAGCTTATAATGCAACTACCAGGTACAGACATGGTGAAGATAATTTAAAGGTAGTGTGCCCCTAGGAAGAGCTCCATCAAGCTTCTAATGCAACTACTAGGTACAGACATGGTGAAGATAATTTAAAGGTAGTGTGCCCTTAGGAAGAGCTCCATCAAGCTTATAATGCAACTACCAGGTACAGACATGGTGAAGATAATTTAAAGGTAGTGTGCCCTTAGGAAGAGCTCCATCAAGCTTATAATGCAACTACCAGGTACAGACATGGTGAAGATAATTTAAAGGTAGTGTGCCCTTAGGAAGAGCTCCATCAAGCTTATAATGCAACTACCAGGTACAGACATGGTGAAGATAATTTAAAGGTAGTGTGCCCTTAGGAAGAGCTCCATCAAGCTTATAATGCAACTACCAGGTACAGACATGGTGAAGATAATTTAAAGGTAGTGTGCCCTTAGGAAGAGCTCCATCAAGCTTATAATGCAACTACCAGGTACAGACATGGTGAAGATAATTTAAAGGTAGTGTGCCCTTAGGAAGAGCTCCATCAAGCTTATAATGCAACTACCAGGTACAGACATGGTGAAGATAATTTAAAGGTAGTGTGCCCTTAGGAAGAGCTCCATCAAGCTTATAATGCAACTACCAGGTACAGACATGGTGAAGATAATTTAAAGGTACATCACAAGAAGGCCAATTGGTCAAAATATGCATAGTTTGTTCCATGACTTTATTGTTAAAGGCATTTAATAAAGTCTGATTACTAACAGTTTCCTAATGAAATCATGTGTCCTTGTTTAGGATGAAGGTACTAACAACAGCTATTAATAAAAGTGTCTTTTTTTTTGTTTTGCTTTGTTCATTTTTGGGTGAAGTTATTTTTCAGACACTTTTAAGTTTATGTTTGTATCGTTAGGCGTGCCAAGCCGATCAACAGACACCACTCAAGATTCCATATTGGTAGCCCCTTCCAAGCTTCCTGTCAGCTCAATATCTGACTCTGCAAAAGGTGTGTGTGTGTGTGACTAATAACATCACTAATGATGAAACGAACATCAAGAAATTGCTATCTAAGTCATACTATCATTTTGGTGATGCTACAGCCAACACCTGAAACTGCATATTTGGGCATTAATGTTTTTAAACAGTTTGTGAAAAAGGAGTTTAAGTAAAAGGAGTTTAAGTAAAAGGACTGGTTAAGTAAAAGGAGTTTAAGTAAAAGGACTGGTTAAGTAAAAGGAGTTTAAGTAAAAGGAGTTTAAGTAAAAGGAGTTTAAGTAAAAGGACTGGTTAAGTAAAAGGACTGGTTAAGTAAAAGGAGTTTAAGTAAAAGGACTGGTTAAGTAAAAGGAGTTTGAGTAAAAGGACTGGTTAAGTAAAAGGAGTTTATGTAAAAGGAGTTTACATAAAAGGAGTTTAAGTAAAAGGACTGGTTAAGTAAAAGGAGTTTAAGTAAAATGAGTTTAAGTAAAAGGACTGGTTAAGTAAAATGACTGGTTAAGTAAAAGGAGTTTAAGTAAAAGGAGTTTAAGTAAAAGGACTGGTTAAGTAAAAGGAGTTTATGTAAAAGGAGTTTACATAAAAGGAGTTTAAGTAAAAGGACTGGTTAAGTAAAAGGAGTTTAAGTAAAAGGAGTTTAAGTAAAAGGACTGGTTAAGTAAAAGGAGTTTAAGTAAAAGGACTGGTTAAGTAAAAGGACTGGTTAAGGAACTTCTTCTCTGAAAGTTGCATCGAGCTGTTATGGGGTTAAATATTTCATAACTTCCTAATCGTGTTTCTACAGACACCAAGTTATTTAAAGAAGTGGCTGAATTATTTAAAAGGGCTGGTTTGGAACTATGACAATTTTAATGAGACATAACGAAACTAAAATTAATGCATGTAAGAGTGGCATTCAAAGTGTGAGTACACAATGTGAGGAAAAAATTGTGACAAACGTCTTATTTGAAAGGAAATTAAGCAAATGTTATCAAAGCTGTATTTCAACTACATCAAATTGAGAAAAAAAAACAATTACATTTTAAAAATATATCAGTAAAATAAGTTACATTACATAGATTCTTTCAGTAAAGTGTAATGTACAGATAAAAATGTGTAAATGGTAGATAATTTGATTTACAACTGTGAAAATGTATTGCAGTTTAAACAGTAACCTAATCCTTGCTTACAGATGTGGGATATGTCAAAAGTAGTTCTTTATTTGGACCCAAGCTTGCTAAATCTTACCTACTCCCTTGGAAACAAACTGCACAGGACATTCTGTCTGAGACTTGCACATTCGTAGCCAAGCCGTAAGCTCAGATAGTTACTGCAGTTCAGTTAGAGGATGTGCCACCTGGAGTACAAAATTGGGACAGAGCCTACAGCCTGTATGGACTCCAACAGTTCATGCTGATTCTGACAGCCAGACAGTAAAGGCACAGTTTCTTTGTTTATTTTAATTAATTATAATAAATATTTTAAATTTTATTTTATTTTTTATTTATTTTACATTTGTTGATTGGGCTAGTCCAACTGGATATATGTCCATTTTCAGTAGAGGCCCGGGGAGAAAAGCTCCAGAAAAAAAAACGTACACAAAATTTAAAAGTAATATAAGTCTACAGAAGGCATCAACATACAATATTACAACATTCAGTTAAAGTTTACATAAAAAAAATTGTAAAATTGAAATAAATAGTCAAATATGGAAAATAGTACTCAAGACTCATAAGCATTAGTATTTAAGTAAAAAAGCTAGGTTAGTTTATAGATTGTAGAATATAGAGGTTTATAGGTAGGAATATGATACAATATCTTTGTATATATACAATATCTTATTGTAATTTTGTTTTTGTTATGCATGTACCAGTAGATAGTGGAGCTTTTCTCCTCGGGCCTCTGCTGAAAATGGACTTGTATCCAGCCAGACTAGCCCGGTCAACAAATGTAAAATAAAATAAAATAAAAATAAAATATAGTGGTTATAAAGTGCAACAGTCAGTAAAGGATAACAGTTAGTCAGGGCTGGTACAAGAGCATAACCAGTGGCTGGTGAGAAAACATTTAGATTAGTTTTAAATTGTGGGAGAGAGGTGTGAGAAGTAAGATCATGTGGTGGTTGATTCCATACTTTACCAACAGAGTTCGAGAACAAGGAGTCACGTGCTAGGTGTTTTGATAAGGTAGTATGAATCCACATTTTGTTTGAGGAGCGTAGATTCTTCAGGCTATTATATGGTACGATGAGGGCAGAAAGAATTGGAGTGTTGCTGGGTTGGTATAGGGCTTTATGGGCTATTGTAAGTTGCTTAAATCGTAGCTGGTTAAGGAGTTCAAGCCAGCCCAGTTGTTTTAGATTCAGACAGTGATGAGTCCTGAAAGGTGAATTTGTTGCAAATCTAGCAATATTGTTATATGATATAGCTATAGCTAGTTTGTTGAGATTATGTTTAGAAAGGTTAGTATATATGGGGGAAGCATATAATAGGGTAGAGATTAAGTGGGTTCTAGCTATTGCTGTACTGGCTTCTGGTGTAAGGAAAGGTTTGATTCTATAAAGGGATCCTAGTTTTCTGTTAATTGATTTTATTGTAGTATTTATGTGGGTGTCATAGTTTAGGTGATTATCAATTGTAATTCCTAGGAGTTTGGTGGTGGGGTCAGGAGAAATAAGGGTGCCATTATTGGATGTAAGAGTGAAGTGTAGAGGGGTAGACATTTGGGTAGATGTAAAGAGCAAAAGTTTGTTTTTTTAAGGAGAAGACAACGGTTAGAGAACCATTGTTCTACAGTGCTGAAAGCTTTTTGTGTAAGAGAATGAAGTTCGGTTTGGGATGTGGCTGAACAAATTACAGTAGAGTCATCTGCATATTGAATGCAGGTGGAGAGTGGAGTAGATAGATGGTCTTTTATAAAAATGGAAAACAGTAGAGGGCCTAATATGGAACCCTGAGGGACACCTAGAGAGATGGGGAGGAGATTCAAAAGATGATTTTGCCAGAGAACTGCCTGGTGTCTGTTTTCAAGGTAGGATGTGAAGTAGTTCATAGCTAGGCTGTCACGTGAGAGGGACTTCAGTAGGTGTAGGAGGAGTTGGTGGTTAACCATATCGAAGGCTTTCGATAGGTCAACAAAGAAAGCATATTACTGTTGTGATTTTTGTTGATACAGTTAGTGAAGGATAGCAAGGCTGTGGTGGTACTATGGAATGGGCGGAAACTATGTTGACAGTTAGCTAGTAGATTGTGATGGAGAAGGTGGTTAAGTAATTATTTGTGGATACATTTCTCCATTATTGTAGCAAGTGGAGAGAGTAGAGCTATGGGGCGAAAGTTGGAGAAATCATTGGAGTTTCCACCTTTGTGAAGAGGAATTATGTAAGAAATTTTCCAGATAAACTTTCTTTTATGGTTCTATTGATCAATATGGAGATGGGATAAGCAATAGCCTTAGCTCCTTTTTGCAGGAATTCTGCTGGGAGTTTATCAGGTGAGGGGGTAGTAGATTTTAGTTTTTGGATTAGGGAACAGATATAGGATGTGGGTATTGGTTCCAGGTGGAATAATGGGGGAGGAATGGAAGTAGGAATAGGCAGATTAGAGGTGTCAGGGGATAGATGGTTTGCAAGATTCAGTATAGAAGTAGTAAAGAAAGAGTTGAAGGCGTTTGATGTTTGTGTTGGGCAGTCAGGGTTGCAGCCTAGAGGATTAGGTGTGGCAGTTTTGCCTGGGTATAGAAGTTTGTTAATACTAGTCCAAAAGTTTTGTGGTTCTTTGAGGGATGATTATTGTAGTTGGAGATGGAAGTTCCTTTTATCTAATAGGATGGCTTTTTTTGTCATATTTCTTTGTCTAAAATTTTGGTGATCAATGGTATTCTTTGTGGTATGCCATTTAGCCCAAGATTTATTTCTGCAAAGGATTAGTTTCCTAGTTTGATTAGAGAGCCATTGAGCTGGTTTAGTTTTGCTTCTAATACAGCGTGTTGGGGCATGATGGTCCAGGATTGCTAAGAAAGTGGTAATGAAGTATTCCACTGCCTTGTTTATAGGGAGAGATTTAAGAGGTGACCAGTTACATTGTTTAAGTTTAGTTTGGAACACTTCAGGGTCAAAATGTTTTTTTCGTTTGGACTGTTCGGACAGAAATAGGGATAGTTTGGCTTATTTTATGTCTGGTAATATATATTAGTGAATGGTCACTTAGGTCGCCTGGAAGGGTTCCTGTTGTATATGTTTGTCGTGGGCTATTTGTAAGTATCCAATCCAAGGTGCTTTCTTTATTATTAAGTTTATTTATTCTGGTGGGAGAGTTTATAGCTTGTGAGAAGCCATACAGGTTGATCAGGGATGTGGGGTTAGTACAGCTGCATAAATTCCAGTCTATGTTAAAGTCACCTAAAACTATAGTTTCTTGAGGGAGGTTAGAAGAAAGCCAGTTTAGAAGGTATTCTAGTATACTGTGTTTTTTTTCCTGGGGGAAGATAGGAGCAAATGATGTTTATTGATTTGTGTGAGTTAAGCTGTAGTTTAGAGATAATTATTTCTGCACTATTATCTGAGGGTAGGGTAAGATTTACACTGCTAATTTGTAGTCCTGCTTTGTAGAGAATTGCTACCCCTCCACCTTTTTTGCTTGTGTGGTCGCGACAAAGGATGCCATAACCTGGGGGGGTAAGTTTGTTGTCTTTTATTGTGGGTTTAAGCCATGTTTCTGATAAACAGAGGATGTCAAACTGATGTACATCTAGAAGGGCATGAACCTGGGGAATTTTGTTGCAAATACTGCGCATGTTTAGATGGGCTATAGAAAGTGAATTCGAGGGTTTGGTTGAAGGCAAGCGGATTGTTTTATGTTGGTCACAGTTTGTGGTGGGTAGGGAAGGATTTGGACCATCTATTAAGGAGTGGAGTAATATAAAGTTGTTAAACTGGAGAGGTTTACAATGGTAGTCAAATAATTTTTATTACTTAGGATGGTGTATTTAATGTGTATTAATCGGTGATATTTAGCTAGAAAGTAGCTGGGTTTGTAAATGACATTAAGGAAGCTTGTAGATACAGCTGGTGAAGGTGATAGAGTTTGTTTGGAAGGGAGGGTAAGGGTAGAGAAGAGGGGTTGTTCATAGGAGGTTAAGAGGTAAGTAGTAGTTAGGATAGGTAGGAGAGAGAGTACTAATAATAATTGGCATTGGTAAGACATAGTAGAGGAGAGTGTAGTAGGCGTTAGAGAGGTAGGAATTAAGAGTTGAGTTAGGAATTATAGGAAGTTAAGGATGTGTGGCAGTGGGTAGAGTATATTTTCTGAGGGGAGTAGCGATAAATTGAAAGAGGGAGTGTTATAAGAGCTGTAGGCTGGGTGTGGCGGGATGAGGAGTATATGATTGGATTATGATAGTGGGGGTGTGTTTATGGAGGTATACGTTTAGGATTACTGGGGGCGGGTGGGAATTGGGGGCAGGGTAGGGAAGCAGAGTGAGCCTGAAGGGCGAACGGAGCAGGAAGAGACAAGAGAGTGGACTACTGAGGAAGACAATCTATAGAGTGGGAGAAAACAGCAGGTAAGTCAGAGTGAGAGAATGTAAAAAAGAGTTAAGAGGAAAGTACACTTTGTTAGAGAGTAAGAGTGCGGTTGCAGTGGAGGGTACCAAAGTCAGTGAAAAGCCCAGTTGAAAAAGCAAAATATAGGAGGTATAATGGGGAAGATAAAAATAGTATATGAGATGCAGAAAGGCTAGTGGTAAGGTGCCACCATGTGGCCAGTTACTTAAATGGAGTGCCTGTTCCCAAACAAGGGGGCAAGGTACAGAAGAGAGGGAGTAAAAGTACTACGAAAAAGAAAGTGGAAAAGTCAAGCTGAGAGTGTAAGTGAAATAGAACAGAAAAAATAATGGGGTTGGGGGTTGTTGGCTGCTGACTATCCTGGGTGGGAAGCTTGCCTAATGTAGGAGAGTCTCTAATACTTAAATAAAGATATGTAGAACTGATAGCTGGATCAGGACATACTTTCACTATCTTAAAGAGTAGGTCTCTCAGGGAGCTGGTGGGTGAGATCCTAGGTTGGTTACATTTTCCGGCCTTCCAGGAGGGTAAAATGCAGGTATTTATGTGCAGGAATGTACCGGTTCACCAGGCTAGTAAAGAGTAGGGAGAGAGAAGGTAGTGAGGCATACAATATTGATAATAGGAAGCAATTATGAATATAACATATGCAATAACATGTATTTGCCACTAAACATCACAAAATGTAACCATGTTTTAAATCATCTAGAGAATACTTTGAAGAAAAACTTAGGTACATCTATCATTCTAACAACTTTAACAAATTACATGCAGGTGGCTAGGATAGAAAGAGCAACATTAGTATGTATATGTTTATTTTTTTAGTTATGTCATTTTATTTAGCTGATTGCTAGACTGGCCCAAGGACCATTTTTAGGCTCAAATTAGGCTCAAATAACATTAACAGAGTACTAAACAAAAAGCATGGATGTGTCATGTCAAAAATAGGGTGTCATCTCATGTATAATTTTTGCACTTTTCGTACAAATGCACATATGTTACTTGTATAAAGCATAGAATTCAGCCTAAATAAACAGATTTTCAAGGTGAAACCACATTTAACTGAACCATTTTCTAGTGTTTAGTCTTGTGCATCTTTATGTACATCTTTATGTACTATCTGCTTTGGAGATACCTAGTTATATGTTGTCTAGGAAAGCACATTTATGTTTTTTAATGAATATTGTGAAACCACTGAGTTTTCAATTTCTTGAGGAACAGAGTAGATGCTGGATTTGAAAAGGCTTTTTCTCCTAAGGCTTTGTTGAAGGGTGGTCTGACTAGTGCAATGGTATTTGTCATTGGTTGACTGAAGGGGTGAATTAGTTCTAACCTGTAGGGTTTGGTAACACTGAAAGACAGCATCTTCCATGTAAAAGTGTCTTAAGGAAAGGGTAGACCTACAAGGTAATTGGAAGCCATGTGGCCTTTTGCAGTCGGATACAGTTGCGTCCCTTGAAAAGAAAACATGGTGATGTTTCATCAGATTCCCTTCAGAGCGGATCGTACCGTACAAGAATTATGGGCTGAGTGCAGTGATAAAGCAGCAGTCTTAAAGTTATCATGCAATATTTTATATGCCCTACTAATTCTCCCTTTTTTAACAGCTGCTTCTGTTCTAAATTCAACTTCTACCAGAGCAAGTCTTTCACTTAAAATCCCCCTATCTCTTATACTTTGCTGTACTCTGAGATAAAGCCCTGGTAGGGAAGACAGTCTGTAGCCTACAATACAAATGTCTTCTTGGCCTAATCCCACTCTATTACCTATCCTACTTGAGATATTTGCTCCCAGTATCTTGGGTCCTTTGCCAGGTTTCTCCAGTAAAGTCCAGCCTCCTCTTGCCTGTTTTCTGTAACCCTACTTGCAGTCATCCCGAATAGTAAAATCCCCCTTCACCACTCTTGTGCTAGCTTAGTTCTTCGAATATTTTCTGCTACTTTATCAATATAATATTCTCTGTGGTTATTATTCTCCTTAAGGACCTGTGTCCAAAATCCCTCTCTCTCTCTCTCTCTCACTCTCTCTCTCTATTTCTTGAACTTCCCCCTTGGTTCATCATCTTCCCTTTCCACTTCGAATTATAAGCTTCTGCTTGTGTTATATATGTTAACCTTAATTGTATAACTCTAAAATATCCCTGCAAATCAAGTAATCCTAACCCACCTTATTCTGTAGGAGGGATAAATTTATCCCACTTAACTTCTGCCCTCTTCCCTTCCAGATAAATTCCTTCAATTCTTTACTATTGTCCACAACTTCTCCTCAGGTTGACAAAGTATCCCTGACCTGTGTACAAGACTAAAGGGACTGAAAGCATTTTCTCTGTTTGTATCTTACCATCCATATCCATAAATACGAATTTTGAGTTTCTCAATTTTTGCATTATCCTTTGCTTCGTCTCTTCCCACATATCCATAGCTGCCACAATAGAAGCTATTTTAATCTACACCCCTAAATACTTCATCTTATCATGTCCCATAAAAATGTGTATTGCTGAACCAGTTCATGTGTCGGTACATAATACAGCTATAGCCTTTATTTCATCTTCATTAGTTTTATATCCCCAAAAAATTGAAAGTGTCTCACAATGTTGACCAATGAGCTGTCCTCTTCTGGATTTATCAGGTACAAAACAATATAATCTGCAACTAAAGCCACATTTCCTTATTACCATACCAATTAACATAATTGAATTTCTGAGTCCCTTACTTTCATTGCCAATGGTTCTAGACATAAAGGAAATAACAATGGGGAAAGAGGACACCCCTGCCTGGTTCCTCTGTTCAAACACAGCTTATCTGAGAGGAACCCTCCCATTTAATTCATGTCTCCAATCCTTCATATATCCTTCTAATTCACCTTATTTTATATCAGGGAATGCAAATGCTTCCATTGACCTATTCATAAAATCCCAGTGTACTCTGTTGAATGCTTTCCCTGCATCAAGACTCACCAACAACAGTCATATTTTCTCATATTCTGCTTCCCTCTGGATCATCATTGTTCTATTAATCTTGTCAAATGTTTGCCACCCCTGCAAAAGATTACAATGATCCATATCTAGCAATGTTTGCAACATCTTTGCCATTCTTTTAGCTAGTATAGACAAACAAAGGTTCATAGGTTGGTACTAGGCTATCGGCCCTAGGGCCTATACAAGCCTAGCCATAACAATTCCTGGCTATTTCTTCCCACAATATTTACTTCCCTGGACCCCTGTCTAGCAGGGTGCCTGACATGATCCCCGGGGTGAATTTCTTATCTCCCATCAAATCATCAAGGTCCCTTTTGAAGAGGGCCAAGGAGGCACTCTGCTTGACATGTATGGGCAGTCTATTCCAGAGTATGGTGAGTCTCTGGGTCAGGAACCTATCCGTCCAGCATGTTTTGGTCATTGTGATGACAAGGTTTAGATCCCTGGAGCATGTGGCTCTGAGGGATTGGGATTTCTTTAAGTGGAGCATGTCCAACAGCTCAGGGTTTGACATGGCCTTGTATGTTAAGCAGAGATCGCCTCTGAAAAGATGATATGCCACAGAGTATACCTGGAGTTTTTTAGACGGTCAACATATGGCATTGCTTTAGGCCGGTCATTCTTTTAGTGAGGTATTTCTGCAGCCTTTCCAGCTGTTGCTGATGTCTTGTGAGGTACATACCAAACGAGGCGTTACACTCTATAATGGGTCTAATGAGGGATAAATACAGTGGGACAATGACCTCCTTTTTCCTGGATGAAAAGCCCTTAGTGATGAGGTGTGCCACATAGAAGGATTTCCTGACTGTTGTGGTGATGTGGTTATCGAAGGTGAGACCACTGTCCACCTGTGTCCCTAAGTCTCTCATCACACTTTCGGTGTTTAATGTACTGCAACCTATGTGGTAATTCATGGGTACATGATTTTTCCCAAACGGGATAACTATACATTTCTTGGCATTAAGCTTGGGCCCATGGCTCTGGCACCAAGCATCTGTTTCTTTAAGGCCCATTTGTAGAATATCCACATCATTTGAAGATTCAATAATGGCTCTCAGTTTGCAGTCATCTGCGAACTTTGTTAGCCAGAGTCCTGTAGTGTTGGCCTGTAATTCAGAGAAGTAGATGCCAAACAAGAGCGGTCCCAGGACTGAACCCTGAGGTACTCCACTTGTCACTTGTCTGGAGCTCGATTTGGAGTTGGCTACTTTTACAGTCTGGGTTCTGTCAGTAAGCCAGTTGGCAACCCATTGAGTGACATAGGGATTTATGCCCAGCTTAGTAAGTTTATCTATGATTCCAGAGTGTGGGATGGTGTCAAAGGCCTTGGCGAGGTCCAGATAGGCAGTGTGGACCACCTTACCCTCGTCCACAGCACTGGAGACTGATTTGAAGAAGTCAATCAGGTTCAGGAGACAAGATCGGCCCCTTCACGAACCCAAACTAGGTGGGGTCCAGTGTTTGACGGTTGCCAATGTCTTTGTTTATAAGTTCCATGACAATGCATTCCATGCCCTTGCAGATCAGGCTCATCCCAAGGTGGATCCCCCTTGTGGAGTGGGATAATTGTAGCTGTGCGCCACTCAGTGGGCATGAAGCCTGAGGTGAGGCTATGATTAATCATGACACTTAGGTGAGGTGCCAGTTCATTTTGTAGTTCATAGGTTCATAGGTAGGTACTAGGCTCTCGGCCCAAGGGCCTACGTAAGCCTAGCTAGCAAGGTTCCATGGCTTACGTCACCCAAGAAAGTTATTTTCTTGTGCCACTGTCGAGCAGAGACACAGAAGTTTATTGTGGTGACAAGGTTTAGGTCCGTAGAGCGTGTAGCTCAGAGGGATTGGGATTTTTTTAGGTGTAGCATGTCCAACAGCTCTGGGTTTGACATAGCTTTATATGTTAGGCAGAGATAACCTCAGAGTAGGTGATATGCTACGGAGTAAAGCTGGAGTTTTTTGTGGCAGTCAGTGTAGGGCATTTGTTTGAGGCCAGTAATCCTCTTTGTGAGGTACTTCTGTGGCCTTTCCCGCTGCTGCAGATATCTTGTGAGGTACATTCCAAAAGGGGTGTTGTACTCTATAATGGATCTAATGAGTGTCGAGTAGAGGGGAACAATAACCTCTTTTTCCTGGATGAGAGCCCTTTTATGATGAGGTGTGCTATGTAGAAGGACTTACTGACTACTGTGGCGATGTGACTATCAAAGAAGAGACTACTGTCCACCTGGGTCCCAAGGTCTCTTATCACGCATTCGGTGTTAAGTAGATTGCTGCCTATGTGGTAGTTCATGGGTTCAGAGTTTTTACCAAAGAGGATGAGACTGCACTTTTTGGCATTGAGCTTGTGGCCATTTTATAATCTTGGTTTAAAATGGAAATTTGTCTTGGGTAACACAGCCACCACAGCTTTCTTCCAAGATGATGGTGTTTCCCCTCATTTTAAAATACTGTTAAAGTACAGTTTTGTACCTACCATAAATGTAGATGTTCGAAGATCCACATTGCTGCAGTCCTAACACTTGGGTAGTCCGCTGTCCCTCGGTCGGCCCGAATATCAGAGTATAAGGCTGACGTCGGTCAAGGCGCATTTGACTGACATCAGAACGTCAGGGTACAAATGCGCATGACCGACGTCATATCCTCAGTCTTTTCTTGCCCCAGATGTCAGAAGACCCTAAAAAGAAAGGTCAAAACCCATAGACAACAACAACCAACCAGCCTAACACCAAAAATATATATAATATATACAATATATACAATATACACAATATACCTCAGATGGATAACTCAACCCACACAACCACCTCTAACTACAGAGGGAAGGAGGGAGGTAATTGGACTGCAGCAATGTGGATCTTCGAACATCTACATTTATGGTAGGTACAAAACTGTACTATGTTCTTCATCTCACATTGCTGCAGTCCTAACACTTGGGTAGAATCCCAAAGCAGAGGTAAGGGAGGATGGCTAAACTATAATGAAGCAGGAGCTGCCAAAATGCCCTGCAACACAGCAGTGGCAAAACCAGCCCTGGATTTAGAATACAGTGGAAGGTGGTAATGCCTAGAGAAGGTATGCACTGAACTCCAAGTGGCTGCCTCCAAAATATCCTTAGTTGCCACCCCCCTCAAAAAAGCTGTGGAAGTGGCAGTAGCCCTAGTGGAATGAGGCCTAATCCCAGCTGGAATCTCTTTGCCATGATGGGAATAACAGAAAGCAATGCAAAATCCAATCCACTTAGAAATAGTTTGTTTTGACACGGGCTTGCCCTGAGAGCACAAAGCAAAAGAAACCAACAACTGCTGAGATTGTCTGAACCCTTTAGTTCTGTCCAAATAATATCACAACTGCCTGTGTACATCTAAAGTGTGCAAAATCTTTTCCCCTTTATTTTGGGGATTTGCATAAAAAGTAGGCAAATGAATAGTTTGGTTTAAAGCCACACTAGAAACCACTTTAGGCATAAAGGAAGGATTAGTACGTAAAGATACCCTATCCTTATGGAAAATTAAGAAAGGCTCAACTGCCATAAGGGCCTGCAATTCAGAAACCCTTTTTGCAGAGGTAATGGCCAACAAAAAAGCAGTCTTCCATGACAAATATTTCAACTCAGCAGTAGCTGCAGGCTCAAAAGGTTGTAGAGTGAGTTTCTCCAACACAAAATTGAGATCCCAAGCAGGAGTAGGAGCTCTTCGTGGGGGTCTTATATTCTTTGCCCCTCTAAGAAATTGCTTGAACAAAGGATGAGAAAACAATGGTGGGTCACAGTCGTAGTGAGCTGAAATTGCTGCAGCATGAATCTTAATAGAAGAGAAGGACAAACCTTTGTCCAATAACTCAGTAAGATATTGAAGAGCCACACTTAAATCAGGCTCAGAAACATCCAAATCCTTGGCTGCACTCCAAAACAAAAATCTCTTCCATTTATCTGCGTACACTTTCCTTGTACTAGGCCTTCTAGCTTCCAAAATCACATTCAAAACTTGTTGTGGAAGTTGAGACCCTCTATGGTTTAAAACAGAATATGCCAGGCTGTTAGGTGAAGAGAATGAAGTTTGACATTGAGCAAATGACTGTCCTCCTGGGACAACAGATGTGGAATCAAAGGCAAAGGCCATGGAGGCTTCCGTACTAGACTTCTCAGTAAGGGGTACCAGTGCTGTCGAGGCCAATCTGGAGCTATCAAAATCATCCTTGGCTTGTCCTGTCTGACCTTCAGAAGTACCTTTGGGAGGAGAGGCAGAGGTGGAAAGGCATACACATGAAGATTTTTCCAACTGAAAGAAAGAGCATCCACTTTCCAAGCTGTGGGATGAAACCTCTTCGCAAAACTTTGGCAGCTGGTGGTTTAGTGGAGAAGCGAACAGATCTATGTCTGGAGTTCCCCAGGACACTGTCAATTTCTGAAATACATGAAGATCCAGTTTCCACTCGTGGGGATCCATGATTTGTCTGCTTAACACATCTGCTAAGGAGTTCTGTGCTCCGGCAGAAACCTTGCCTGAAGACTTAGTTGTAAACTGAGAGCAGTCTCCCACAAAATCATTGCTTGCCTGCATAGAGGATAAGAATGTGTTCCCCCTTGCTTGTTGATGTACCACA
This sequence comes from Protopterus annectens, assembly GCF_019279795.1. Classification (NCBI taxonomy): domain Eukaryota; kingdom Metazoa; phylum Chordata; order Ceratodontiformes; family Protopteridae; genus Protopterus; species Protopterus annectens. The sequence continues at coordinate 869,736,284 of NC_056750.1, read as the reverse complement.
TGACAGTTGTGTTGTCTGTTAGAATCAACACCTGCCCTGGAAGAAGTAAATCCTTGAAAGCTATTAATGCAAACTGGACTGCTAACATCTCCTTCAAGTTGATATGTAGATGCTGTAGTCTGACAGGCCACTTGTCTTGTATCCACTTTCCGCTTAGATGAGCTCCCCAAGCTTTGTCTGAGGCATCTGTCGTTAAAATTTGACTCGCCTCTGGCCGGGTCACAGAGAGTCCCTTGTTTAGGTGACATTCCTGAGCCCACCACAAAAATTCCTTCTGAATGCAAGGTATTATTTGAATGACAGTGTCCAGATCCTGGCAGTGCTGTGTCCATACATTTTTGAGATACCATTGCAACTTCCTCATATGCAGTTTGGCATTGGGAAGCACCAGAATACAAGATGCCATGAACCCTAAGGCTTGAAGGACTGTCCTTGCAGTCAGCCTGGACTGATGAGACAATTGATGAAAGTAAAGGGAAAGATTCTTTTGTTTGCCCGGGGTTAGAAAGGCCATCTGGGATGCTGTATTCAGTCTTACACCCAGAAAGCACATGTCTTGAGAGGGTACTAGACTGGACTTTATTTCGTTCACAGAATACCCCAGGCATCTTAGCACTGCTATCACATATTCCAAATGACGAAGAAGCTCGTCCCTCCCTTGAGCCAGAATCAGGCAATCGTCCAAATAAGGATAGATTTGTATTCCTTTTAGCCTGAAGAAAGCTATCACTGGAGCCAGAACTTTCGTAAATACTCTGGGCAGTAGATAAGCCAAAGGGCAATGCAGAGAACTGATAGTGAGAAGTCCCAGTCCGAAAACGCAGATACTTCCTGCAACTTAGCCTGATAGGAACATGAAGGTAAGCGTCCTTGAGATCCAAAGTTACCATCCAGTGATCCTTGCCCAGCAGAGGTAAAAGCTGTTGTAACGTCAACATTTTGAACTTGGGAATGTCCAGATAAGTGTTGAGGATAGACAAATCCAAAATTGGTCTCCACGTGTTCCCCTTTTTTGGCACAAGGAACAGGCGAGAATAAAATCCTAGGCCTCTTTCTGGCATAGGAACCAGCTGTATGGCCCCTATTTGGAGTAACAGAGAAATTTGCTTGTGAGCCTCTATTCTTTGTTGAGGAGGAATGTCTGGCATGCCTTTGAAAGGAGGCAAGGTATGGAAATAAAACCTGTAGCCGTGATGTATGATATCCAATACCCATCTGTCTTGGGTAATCAAATTCCAATTTTCTTTGAAAAGTGCCAACCTTCCTCCCAAAGGTGCTGCCAGGCGAGAAGGTTCTGGCAGCTGAAAAGGTAGGTCATTGGGTCTGTTTACGAAAGGACTGACCCCTGCCCTCACCCGAAGACTGTGCAGGAGAACTCCCTGTTCTAGGCCTGAAAGAGCCCTGACCTCTGCCCCTGCCACGTCTAGATCTACCCCTAGACTGGGAATCATAAGAAGGATACGTCCACCCCTTAGTAGGCCAATTTCTACTAAACTTTGAAGGCTGAACCTGCAAAAAATCTTTAACAGTCTGCATAGACTTAGCCTTGTCTTCCATTTTCTTTAAAACTGCCTCAACAGGAGAACCAAACAAGACATCAGATTGCAAAGGGGCATCCAAAATCCTAGTTTTAACATGGTCAGATAAATTTTGATCCCTCAGCCAGGCATGCCTGCGAAGAACTGTCCCAGTGGCAGCCACCCTAGACGAGGCCTGTACAGCATCAAAACCACATTGCAAAGAATGCTTACCCACCTGTTCAGAAACATGCACTAAATCTTGTAACTCTTTACAATCAATACCTTCCGCCAGAGCATCAACCTTAGATTTCAACTGTGAAAGGAGATCATTTTGATATTTCAACATGTGAAACTGGCAATTCAAAGCTCTCATGGCTAGAGTGGAAGAAGTATAAACTTTCTTTCCCCATCTATCCAAGGCCCTGGCCTCTTTATCTGCAGGAACCGGATTCTTGACAACAGAAGCCTTAACCCCCTTAGGCCCCTGGCTAACAGTTTCTGGGTCTGCCCTAGGACTCTTAAAAAGATACTTATGAGCTTCAGGCACCCTGTAATACCTATCTGGTTTAACAGGAGCAGGAGGCAAAGAATCAGGATTAAGAGAAGCCTCTGCAAACACATCCTCCACCACATTCAGAACAGGAGGTATAGCTAAAGGCCTATGCTGGGGTAAAAACAAAAATTCCCTAAGCCTTTTCCTGGAATCAGAGAAGTCCTGACCCTCCCATTTAAAATGCTCTCTCATGGAGTGAAGGGTCTCTGAAAAAGAAAAATCCTCAGGAGGAGAAGCAGGAGGAGTAGAATCATCCACATCAGAATCAGAATAATGAGAATACTCCTGCAAGTCTTCAGCCGAAGACTCAGACACATCCGAAGCCTGCTCATAATCCCCCAACACTGGTTCCATCCTTGGCCTCTTATCAGGAGGGGGCATAGAGCCTCTAATTAAAGTAATTAAATCTTCTGCCATTTTAAGCATGTGCTTCTTGGGCACAGGACCTGAAGAACTAGGAGTGACACCCACAGAAGCCAAAGTAGACCTGCCTCTAGGAGAAGCCTTGGAAGCAGAAAGAGAGGGCCTAGACACCTTAGGAAGGGAGGGGAGTACAGTTATCTGAGAAGCCCCTACAGCCTGACCTGCCTCCTGGGAGGCCACATCCTGTAAAAACAAAGTTTCTCCCTGGGACTCCAGAGAGGCCTCCGTCGGAACCACCGGTTCCACCGACGCCTCTAACGAACCGGCGTCCGGTTCGGACGACTCCTCTAACCTAGGTTTAACTGCTTAGTCCTTACGCTTCTTTGAGGAAGCCGGCGTCGGAGCATCCGACGGCATATTGTAATTGCACCGCTTCCCAAAGACCAACCTGGCACAATCCAACCTTCGCTTTATAGTGCGTTTATTGAACCTAGCACAAAAGCGACACCCAACAACGTCGTGCTCAGGTCCCAAACAAGGTATACACAAATTATGGTAATCCCTATGCGGTATCTGTTTCCCACAAGAAATACAGTTATTCACTTTTTCTGACATCCGGTAAACCACTGAGGCAAGAAAAAACCAAAATATTCCCCAACGGGGTACTTAACCAACTCTGACTTCGGTCTGAAACTCCGAATTCGAAAAATTTCAGAACGCCGAACGGCACTTGCAACACTGCTTCTGCATCGGACCATGCGGCAAAAAAGACTGAGGATATGATGTCGGTCATGCGCATTTGTACCCTGACGTTCTGATGTCAGTCAAATGCGCCTTGACCGACGTCAGCCTTATACTCTGATATTCGGGCTGACCGAGGGACAGCGGACTACCCAAGTGTTAGGACTGCAGCAATGTGAGATGAAGAACATCGAAAATCTTATCGATCTTTATCACTTTCTTCCCACCTTATTTGCAAACTTCCACAAGAATACCATCTGTTCCTGGAGACTTTACTGAAGATTGAATAAATATATCAGTGTTTGTATCTCATAACCTCCTATCTTAACTAGTTGATGAGCCTCGTACCTCTGACCCTGGCATAATTAAGTCTTCCATAAATATTTCCATTTGTACTCTTTCTTGCTTTCCATATTTCTCTGCTTTATACAGATTTTCATAAAATTTCTGGAATATTTCTAAAACCTCAACAGGATCTCTGGTTATCTATCTTCTTATCGGCAATAACCTTTTCACCTTCTGTTGCCCAACGTGTTGTCCTAAGAGTATTTTGTGCTATGGAGTTATCAAAAACCAGTTACTTTACAGCAATCTTTCTAAACTCGTGCATATTATCCAAACACTCTTATTATTTTCTCTTTCGGATTCTGCATTTGCTCCTTTTCTTGTTTTATGCGATTCCCCTTTTTCTGCGATACTTCAACATTTGTCAGCCCCTCTAAATACTTCTTGTTATCTCGTTACTTTTAACCATTTATCTTTTTGTGCTCTGGTGTTATCAAAAAATGTTGCTTAACTGCAATCTTTCTAAACTCATGCATATTATCCAGATACTCCCTTATTTTTTCTTTAGTACTCTGCATTTTTATTACTTCTTATCCACATCTTTCTCTTCTATTTCAATCTTATTTTTAAACTCCATTTAAATTTAATCTCAGTCACTAGCTATAACTTCTGAAGATATTTCTCTCTTCCCTAATAACTCTTGAATAATTTCCACTACCTATTCTTTAAATTCCTCTCTTTTTAGCAGGTAAATGAGAAAGTGCCACTGTCTTATTTTTACTTCATTACCCTCCATTTTTATTTTAGTTTTTTACTGGTGCATGATCCGAAAGTTATTGGATGTGTGTCGAAGCTTTCAATTAAATGCACATGCTCCTGTGAAGTATAACTTCTATCTAGTCTAGCCCAGTTAGTGCACCTTGGTGAATAGTATGTAAATTCTGTCAAAGTACTTACTACTGAATTCACATCTTCCATACAAAACATTCTCACAAATGTCTTCAGAAATCGAACCTTTTTTTGTTATATTGTCCCTTCTAGGCCCCCCGATACATCCTCACTATTGCAAATCAAATTCCAGTCCCCACCTACAAATAACATTCCTTGCTGAAAGCTAATTACTTCTCCCAAAATTCTCTTAAGCTCCATAATAACAGTTTTTGGTGATATAGAAATACATGCCATTGCAATCCTTCTCTCTTGCCAGTAACCCCTCACTACCACAAATCTACCATTTTTGTCTTTTTTCCTCCTCTGTCACTATTACAGCCCTACTAGCAATTAGTAAAATTACTACACTTTACCTCCTATCCCTGATTTTCTGCTGAATGCTCATTCTGAAATCCTCTTTGTCAAAGTCATATGCTCATTTCTTTCCATGCCTGTCTCCTGTAGCATTGGCATTCTCACTCTGCTTGTCTTAATGTAATTCAATGCTCTTTCCTTTTTATCTGTGCCTGTAACGCCACCCACTTTCCAGGATAATATGGACAGCACAGCCATCATGTAAAAAGTTATTGTTCTCACCTATTATACATGACAATATTTTTTTGAAGGTGTACTTCCAGCTTTTATGTTACATCCATATAATAATGTCTTTCTTAATGTAATTCAATGCTCTTTCCTTTTTATCTGTGCCTGTAACGCCACCCACATTCCAGGATAATATGGACATCACAGCCATCATGTAAAAAGTTATTGTTCTCACCTATTATACATGACAATATTGTTTTGAAGGTGTACTTCCAGCTTTTGTGTTACATCCATATAATAATGTCTTTCTTAATGTAATTCAATGCTCTTTCCTTTTTATCTGTGCCTGTAACGTCACTCGCTTTCCAGGATATGGACAGCAGAGCCATCACAATAAAAAGTTACTGTTCCCACAAAAATACATCACAGTATTTTTTTTTTCAATGTGTACTTTCAGCTTTTGTGTTACATCCATATAATAATGCCTGGCAGCCTGATCTTTTGTACAGCTGTTTCTTCTCATCTCCATTTAAACCAACGACACACTTTTTAAGACTTTATTTTAATGAGAATCCTTAAACAAAAAAGTAAATACAAATATCCTCATCCCCTATTAACTTAGAACAAACATGCAAAACTATGTACATCTTTAAAACATGAAGTTTAACCCTCCAAAAGGAAACAATTGCCCCAAATGTATGACTGCACTTAACAGGCATTATCTAACCTAAAATTAAGGTTACCCACTCTAAAGCTCATGCTACAGCCTGTGCTCCTACTTGCACTGATTGCAATATGTTATTTTCTTCTCTCTCTTCTCCTCTCAGATTTGAAAAAAAAACAGCTTGTATGCTTTCAGCAAACATTAAGTTTTAGCCCAAAGAAAAAGTGCACAGACTATCTTTAAATAAAAATAAATTATACACTGTTCTATTAATTGTATTAAGTCTGTTAGGGAGTTTGATACCTCTTATTCACTTCCCATAACTCCAAACAATTTTTTTCACTGAACTGCTTGTCACTGTACCCTTAAATGTTGCATTTCTCTCATTAACGAATATGCAGAATTCTCAAGATTAACTGTTTGCACCTGCAGAAAGCTTGTCTCCATGGAAATGTACTCAGCAATGAGCCTTTGTAAATTTCACTCAGAAAATACACAGTATCCTTCAGCTGCAGATGTCTGAACTCCTCTGAACATTTGCCAGTGGAAAACAAACAAGCTAATATCTTTGCAGTTGTAAGAAGCTTAGCATTTTCATGGCTTTCATCATTTTGTCGTGTTTTTTCAATCTACATGCTTACAAAAACACCTATTTACAGATTAAGCCAAAGGTAGTAACCTAGAAATTCACCTTTTTAAAATAAAAAAGAAAATATCCTAATTCTACATATAACAATCTGTGTACCCCCCCCCACCACAATGGCCCAAGATCACAGTATATGAACATTAAACTTGCTTTTGTCAAGCCTTTTTTTCTTTTGTTATACTGTAAAACCTACAGTGGATATAAAAAGTGTGGGGTGACCTGAACAGGGCTGTGCACAAGAGATGCCCTCGTAATCTGACAGATTTGGAGCGCTTTTGCAAGGAAGAGTGGGCAAATACTGCCAAGTCAAGATGTGCCATGCTGATAGACTCCTACCTAAGAAGACTGAATGTTATAATTAAATCAAAGGTGCTTCAACAAAGTATTAGTTTAAGGGAGTGCACAGGGGTTGCCAGCTTATTGTACTTTTTTTATTTTTTATATTTTCCCCCTAATAGATTTATTAATTGAATTGTACAGGTTATAGGTCACATTAAAGGTGGGAACATTTTTTAAATGATTTATTGTGGTCTCATTTTTTATATCACAAAAACATAGCACTTTAACTTTTTATATCCAATGTATAATTTTACAGCTAAGAAAGTACAGGTTTACTTTAATATCTTTAACACAGACAACAGTCACTGAAAAGACACCCCCACATTTAAAATACCCCTGACTACACAAAACTGTTATACTGTACATAACATGCAGTTTACATCATTAAATATTTAACATAAATACTAAAAAGAACAAAAAATGTTTAACTTACAGTTAGTTCCCCCCTTTTTAATGTCTTTCTAAGCATTAATGATATAAAGTGGGATATATGCTTTACAGTCCACTCACAAAGGTTAAGAAAGTCAAAAGTCCAGTGTTTTTCACCCACTTTGTCTTGTAAAACTATATTTCACAAATGTAATAAAATACTTTATTGTCTTCTAATTATTCATTGATTTAAGCGCTGCTGGTCTTCTTCCTGTTCATTTCCATCTCCAAGAACCATACTCTGTTTCAGGTCCAATGTCCTGCTAATTCTTCTAGTTAGCTCCTGTGCTTTTTTTTTTCTTTTGTCTCACCTCAAGCATTTTCCTTTGGAACATCACTGGCAAAGTCTCTTTATGAACCTTACAATCAGTAGAATGAGAAGCAAAGTCCCCTTATGCTTCTCATTTGTGACCCTTTTGTTGGATAGCTTTTTTTACATCCTTCTTAGCCTCTTCTGCATCAAAAAAATGACTTTGATCCTCCAGGAAAAAAAAAAACACTTTAAATACAACTGGATAGAGCAGCTTGAATTTCACACCTGCTTCTCAACGTTCCCTGATTGTTGGGATAAATTTGCTTCTCTTTTGCCTGGTGTACAGAGAATAATCATTTTCTACAAACACTGTGCTGCTTTTAATTTTTAGTACTGCACCTTTCTGTCACAATTTTCATCAGGATCAACTATTTTTGCTGGTATGACTGCATCTTTACTAATATAGGACGTTGCTTCTTTCTCACAGCCAGGTTTGGAGAATACACACATTGTGTCATTTCAATTAACAAATTCTAATGTAAAATACCAGTCCAGTTGCTTATTTGTGCTTTCATAAAATTAATAGTCTTTCTTTCAGTTTCTCTGGTACAGCAGAACATCTCATGTTTTCTCTGCATGCTATATCTTCTAACACCGTTTTTAATAATAGTTCTTCTTAAGAAACCTCATAATCCACCAGCTTTTTCCTCATGTCAGCCTCTGATTTTTGTAATTTTATTGATACGTTTCAATGGCTAGTTAAAGCTTCTTCTATGTTTCAGCCTTTTCATATATTCCTTCAATGTTTCATTTATTTTAATGACTTATGGGTACATTTGATTTATTTACTTCTTCTAAATTACTGGAAGCCATCTCGAACTAAAGCTGAAGCATGAAAGTACAGTTGTGTACACTTACCATAAATGTACATGTTCGAGTGTATTCACTGTTGCAGTCATCACCTGTGGGTTTTTCCTGCTATGGTAGCCCTCACCCGGCCCGAACACCACAGTCAATGTTTTCCTGTGTCATCTGCTGTCGACTGCTGCCTGACATCAGGTCATCAGTGCTATAAAGGAAGGCAGACGATGCCATTACATCAGTTTTTTTGCCCTAACCAGTCAGAGGCCCTAGTAGATATGGTAAAATGGTCCTGGTGGCTAAAAGCCACCATTAGAAACGTATGTCTCCCTAAAGAAAGAAGATATATAAGGGGGAAGGAGGGCGGAAAACCAGGACTGCAACAGTGAATACAATTGAACATCTACATTTATGGTAAGTGTACACAGCTGTATTATGTTCTTCGTGTTTCACTGCAGCAGTCATCATCTGTGGGAGGATTCCCAAAGCTGAGGAGAGGGGTTGTAGGATTAGTAAGAGACCTAGACTGGGTCAGCATGCCCTGCAGAATGCAGAGGCAAACCCTGCCCTAGCCTTAGAAAATATAGGTAGGTAGTAAGGTATGGACAGAAGTCCATTCCAGGATGTCCCTGGTGGGAAAGTACAGTTTTGTACCTACCATAAATGTAGATGTCCGATAGATATGCAACTGCAGTCATAACATATGGGTTGTCCTGCCTCAGGCAGCCCTCGGTCGGCCGGATTCCAAAGTCTGGGTCCGACGTCGGCTGATGTCGCATCCCTCTCCGACGTCAGAGCGGCCGGAGTACATAAGCATCAGCCGACGCCATTTTCTTCAGTGTTTCTTGCCCCAGATGCCAGGTGCCCTCCAAGGAAGGCTGTAATCAAATTGGAAGGAAAAAACAGGATTCCAAACAAATAAGTAAGCAATAAACAGATACACCATAACAGATATCCCCAGCTAAGAGGAACAGGGATAGGAGTGGACCCAAGGCATAGAGGGGTATGGAGGGAGGGAAAATCCGACTGCAGTTGCATATCTATCGGACATCTACATTTATGGTAGGTACAAAACTGTACTATGTCCTTCAAGAATGCAACTGCAGTCATAACATATGGGTAGAATACCATAGCTTAGCTGGGGGAGGAGGAATGCTCTAGGAAAGAGATGGTGTGGCAATCAAACCCTGCAGGACTGCCGAAGCAAAGCCTGCTCTGGATCTGGAGTATAGAGGGAGATTGTAGTGTTTGGAGAATGTATGCACGGAGCTCCATGTAGCAGCTTCTAGAATGTCCTTTGTAGGCACCCCTCTTAAGAATGCTGTAGAGGTGGCTGTAGCTCTGGTGGACTGTTGGCTGGAACAGTCTTCCCATGGAAGGAATAACAAAATCTGATGCAATGTCCAATCCATTTTGAAATAGTCTGTTTTGAAATTGCTTTTCCTTGTACTCCAGGGGCGTAAGCTACAAAAAGTTGATCAGACTTCCTACTGGTCTTGGTTCTGTCCAGGTAGTAGCGAAGTTGTCTGTGAATGTCCAAGGTATGTAACAGTCTTTCCCTTTTGTTTTCAGGATTGGGGAAGAAAGTAGGCAGATGAATAGCTTGATTTAAAGAAACCCTAGATACCACCTTTGGCATAAAAGTAGGGTTGGTTCTTAAGGAGACCCTGTCTCTGTGAAAGATTATGAACGGTGGTATTGCCATTAGGGCCTGTAGTTCCAAAACCCTTCTTGCTGAGGTAATTGCCAACAGGAAAGCTGTCTTCCATGAGAGGAATTGTAAGTCCACTGAAGCTGCTGGCTCAAAAGGAGGTAGAGTCAGTTTTTCTAGGACAAAGTTGAGGTCCCAAGCTGGCACTGGAGCCTTTCTTGGTGGCTTAATGTTCTTGATTCCCCCAAGGAATTGCCTCAGCAAAGGATGTGAAAACACAGGTGGATCAGTGTTATATCTAGCTGAAATAGCTGAAGCATGTATCTTTATGGAAGAATATGAGAGTCCATTCTGAAGCATATCTGCCAAATATTCCAGGATGAGTGGGATGTTCAATAGTGATGCATCATGACCCTTGCTGGTGTTCCAAATGCTGAATCTCTTCCATTTTGCCAAGTAAACCTTTCTGGTGGATGGTCTTCGAGCTTCTGTTAATATCCGCTGAACTTCCTTGGAAAGAGATAGATTGAGGTTATTCATGGGATCTCCCAGGCTGTCAACTGCAGTGTCTGAAGGTTTGGATGCACTGTTTTGAAGTTGTGCTGAGTCAAAAGTAGGGGCCATTGGGGAAGGGCCCACTTCTTGTTGTGACATATGCTCCGTAGTAGCAGGTACCAGTGTTGTCTTGGCCAGTCTGGAGCTATTAGGATCCCCTTGGGTCTCTCTGCTTTGATCTTTAGTAATACTGTGGTCATCAGTGGCAGAGGTGGGAATGCATAGATTTTAGGAAGTTCCAGTTGAATGAAAGAGCATCTATTTTCCAAGCTTGTGGATGGTATGTCCTTGAACAGAATTTTTGTAGATGATGGTTGAGGTGAGAGGCAAATAGGTCTACTTCTGGCCTGCCCCATGTCGAGGTGAGTTGTGTGAAGATCCTTGGGTGTAACCTCCACTCGTGAGGATCTATGAAATTCCTGCTTAGGCTGTCCGCCAGCACATTGTCTTTGCCTGGAACAAACTGGGATTGTAAGTGTATGTTCAGGCTCAGTGATTTTTCCCAAAGATTCATTGTCAGTCTGCAAAGGGGGTAGGAATGGGTGCCCCCTTGCTTGTTTATATACCACCTCACAGTGGTGTTGTCTGTCCGTATCAGTAAATGGCCTTGTTGAAGTTGTTGTCGAAAGGCCTCGATGGCATGCATTACTGCCAGCATTTCTTTTTGGTTTATATGCAGATGTGTTTCCTTTGGAGACCATTGTCCTTGTATGCATCTGCCTTCCATATGCGCCCCCCACCCAATGTCTGAGGCATCTGTGGTCATGGTCTGTGTTATCGGAGGTTTTTTGAATGACATACCTGTGTTTGCCTGGCTTACCGAGGCCCACCATAAGAATTCCTTTTGTAGGCATGGAATGAGCGGTATGGTTGCCTCTAAGTTGTTGTTGTGCTGAGACCATAGGCTTTTTAAGTACCATTGAAGCTTTCTCATGTGTAGTCTTGCTAATGGAACCAGGAGAATGCAGGATGCCATGTAACCCAGGGCCTGCAGGAATCTCCTTGCAGTCATTTGGGTGAGTTTTGCCAAACCCTTGAAATAATGAGTTAACTTCTCTTGCTTGTCTTCTGTCAGGTAAGCCATTTGAGAGGCTGTGTCCAGATTGGCTCCTAAGAAGGTTATTTGCTGGGATGGTTGAAGTCTTGACTTTTGAAAGCTGACTGTGTATCCCAGAGCCTGAAGTAATTGTATGACATAGTTCAAGTTTTTTGTCAACATCAGTTTGTCGTCCGCTTGTATAAGGCAGTCGTCCAGGTACGTGTAAATTTGGATCCCTTGGAGCCTGCAATGAGCAATTACTGAAGCCAGGCATTTTGTGAATACTCTGGGCGCAGTAGATAAGCCAAATGGCAATGCTGAGAATTGATAATGCTCTGGCCCTGCAAGAAATCTGAGGTATCTTCTGCAGCTGTGTCTGATAGGGTCATGCAGGTATGCCTCCTTGAGGTCCAGAGTAATCAGCCAAGACCCCTTTCCCAGCATGGGAAGGAGTTGCTGTAGAGTCAGCATTTTGAACTTTGGTACTATGAGAAAAGTGTTTAATGCGGACAAATCCAGTATTGGTCTCCATTGAGTTTCTTTTCTTGGAACAAGGAACAGTCTTGAGTAGAACCCCTGGCCTTGTTCTTGTTGTGGTACTCTTTCTATTGCTTTTATCTGAGCAAGCAGAGAAATTTGCTTGATAGCCTCTGCCCTCTGGTTTTGTGGTAGGTTTGGCATGGCCTGTTTTCTGGGTAAGGTGTGAAAATGGAACCTGTAACCTTGGTCTATAATGTCCAAAATCCATTTGTCTTTTGTCAATCTGTGCCAATTGTCTGAAAACAGAGATAATTTTCCGCCCAAGGGTGCTTCTGTTTGTTCCTTGGTTGGCGGTCGTAGAGGAAAGTCATTGAGACTGTGTCTGAGGGGCGGGGGAGACCCCTGTGTCACTTCTTTGGCTTGCTGGCTGCCATTGTCACCCCCTGTAAGAACCTCTGTATTGTCCTCTTCCTCGGCCACGCCTGTTTTTACCCCTTTGAAATTTTTCAGGATTAGGAAAGGACCAGTTCTTTGAAGGCCAATTCCTACTGAATCTGGGGGGCTGAACCTGGAGGAAATCTTTGACCGTCTGAACTGATTTTGCTTTTTCCTCAATGGACTTTAACACATCTTTAGCATTAGCACCAAAAAGCTTGTTCTTTTCCAAGGGTGCATCCAGAAGTTTTGTCTTAACATGATCTGGTAGAGGTTGTTCTTTTAACCATGCATGTCTGCGAATGACTGCCCCTGTTACAGCTGCCCTACATGAAGCTTCCAATGCATCATATCCACACTGCAGAAAGTGATTGCTGACTTGCTGAGAATTATGTACAGCTTCCTGCAAAGACTTCCTGTCTAAAGGGTCAAGAGAGGCCAATGTTTTCTGTAAATCATCTAACAGGTAATCCTGATATTGTAACATATGAAAAAGGCAATTCAAAGCTCTCATAGATAAGGTAGTGGATGTGTAAACCTTTTTACCCCATCTCTCTAATGACCTAGCTTCCCTGTTGGAAGGCAAGGGATTTTTAGAGGTGGAAGCTGAAACACCTTTAGGTCCCTGAGAAATAGTTTCTAAATCAACAGTATGGGTCCTGAACAAATGGGAATGTGTGTCTGGGACCCTGTAATATCGGTCTGGCTTGGCTGCAGCAGGAGGAAGAGAATCAGGGGTAACAATGGAGTCAGAATATAGATCATCCAAAACATCAAGCACAGGAGGAATAGCTAGGGGCCTGTGCTGGGGCTTTTTAAGGAAGGTTCGAAGGCGCTTTCTGGAATCAGAATATTCCTGACCTTGCCACTTGAAATGTTCCCTCATGGTATGCAGAACTTCCCCAAAAGAAATATCCTCAGGAGGGGAGGCCGAGGGGATGGAATCCTCTGCATCCGAGTCCTCATAGGTCTGAAAAAGGTCTTCCTGGTCCTCGGAGTGGATAGAGTCCTCAGAATCTTCATCTGAAGGGATAGGTTCAAAGGGTTCAACCCGGGGCCTCTTATCAGGAGGAGGCTGGGATGCTCTCTCAGGATGGGCCTGTGAACCTCTAATCATGGAAATTAAGTCTGCGGCCATAGACATGATTTGTGTCTCAGGAGTAGTTTGAGGCAAGGTTTTTGCTGTAAGGTGCTTAGTCTTGCTGGCTGCCTTAGCCCGAGTGTAGGCCTTAATAGACATGGCCATAGGAGGCCTGGCAGCTCCACGTGCAGGAGTGACCTTATCTACAGCAATGGTCTCTGGCATTTCCTCGGTTTCAGTATCCGGAGGAAAATCTATAACTGGCGTCGGAGTGGCATCTGGTATCGGAGTCGTCGGTACTGCGGTGGCTTCGGTTCGGAGCGGTGGAATAACCGTCTCAGGGGGAACCGGAGCACTCGCGGTAGGTTTTGGCATGGAGTCGGTGGTAGACGCAGGCCGAGGATGTCGGTCCCGGTCTTTTCGTTTCTTGGGCATTTGCGATGTTGGAAGCTCCGACGGCATTGTATACGCAAATTTTTCGCCGAAAAAGTCTTCAGCGAACTCCGCCCGGCGCCTGAGAGTGCGCTTGTTGAAGCGAGCACAGGCGACACAGGCCGAGATGTCGTGGTCTGGACCAAGGCAAGGAAGACAGTAAGAGTGGAAATCCTTATGAGGTATTTGTTTACCACAAGACAGACAATTATTAACTTTTTCAGTAATTTCTGACATCGGCTGAGGCAAGAAAAGGTCCCCAACGGGGTACTTAGCTTTTTTGATGACTTCGGATTCGAAGAATACAGGAGCTGACCGACCGGCACTGGCGAACTGCTTCTGCTTCGGGCACTGCGCGGCAAGAAAGACTGAAGAAAATGGCGTTGGCTGATGCTTATGTACTCCGGCCGCTCTGACGTCGGAGAGAGATGCGACATCAGCCGACGTCGGACCCAGACTTTGGAATCCGGCCAACCGAGGGCTGCCTGAGGCAGGACAACCCATATGTTATGATTGCAGTTGCATTCTTGAAGGACATCTCCTCTGAGGAATGCTGTGGAAGTGGAGGCTGCCCTGGTGGAATGGGTTTGAATAGACTTGGGGGGGGGGGGTTTCCCATGCAGTCTGTAGCAGAAATGGCTGACAAGTAGTTGGTCTGTTTTCCTGAAGGGTTTTGTACAGTCCAGATAGTATCCGAGCTGTCTGTGCACGTCTAGTGAGTGCAGAATTCTTTCCCCCTAGTTTTGCAGGTTAGGAAAGAATGTGGGTAGATGTATAGCCTGGTTGAGAGTTACATTACATACACCTTGGGCATAAAGGAGGGATTAGTCCTCAGGGAGACCCTGTCTGCATGAAAGATGATGAAGGGCTCAATGGCCATTGTGCCTGAAGTTCTGAAACCCTTCTGGCTGAGGTGATAGCTAGGAGAAAGGCAGTTTCCAGCAGAGGTATCTTAGTTCTGCTGAAGCAGCAGGTTCGAAGGGTGGTAAAATTAGTTTTTTCAAAACATAATTCAGGTCCTAGGCTGGAGTGGGTGGCCTTCTGGGAGGTCTGATATTAGAAGCCCCTCTGAGGAATTGTTTAATCAAAGGATTGGAGAACAGGGGCTGTTCTGTATCAAAATGAGCTGAAATGGCTGAAGCATGGATTTTAATAGAGGAGAAGGAGAGGCCACTATTAAGTAGCTCCGCTAGGTAGTCCAGGATAAGAGGGATGGAAGGTTGTGAGATACCGACCCTCTGGACTGGCTCCAAGAGCAGAATCTTTTTTTTATTTTCCTGCATAATATCTTCTGGTGCTGGGCCTTCTGGCCTCTGTGATAATGTCTAGGACCTGTTTGCTTAACAGGGGCCCCTTGTTTGCCTTCATAGTATTTGCCATGCTGACAGTTTCAGAGTCTGCAAGTCAGGGTGCAGTACTCCCCCCCCCCCCCCACCTGGGTTAAGAGGTCTGGGATCAGGGATAGCTGCCTGGGAGGCTGTAAGGTCAGGCTGTGCAGTAAGGGGTACCAATGTTGTCTGGGCCAATCTGGAGCAATGAGGATGGCCTTTGGTCTCTCCTCCCTTATTTTGATCAGTACCTTAGGAATAAGAGGCAGAGGAGGGAATGCGTACACAAAGAGGGTGTTCCAGGGGAAGGTCAAGGCATCCACCTTCCAGGCTATGTGGTGGTACTCCCTGGTACAGTATTATTTTAGCTGATCGTTGAGATGTGAAGCAAAGAGAGACACCTCCTGAGTCCCCCATGCTGAGTGATTTGTAAAGAGATTTTTCGGTGGAGCTGCCATTCATGGGGCTCCAGTAAGTTTCTGCTTAAGTGGTCTGCCAGGGTGGTGTTGATTCCTGGTAGGAATTGGGCTACCAGGTGTAGTCCCATGGAAGAGGCTGTCAACCAGAGGTTCATGGCTAGCCTGCACAGAGGGTAAGATTGGGCCCCCCTCATTTACTGATGTACCACATTACTGTGGTGTTGTCTGTTTTGATAAAGAGAACCCCTGGCTTGAGATTAGGTTTGAAGGAAGTCAGAGCCTTTTGTACTGCCATCAATTCCTTCTGGTTGATGTGTAAGGGAAGGTGATGGGCATTCCAAAGACCTTGGGTGCACCTGCCTTCTATGTGAGCGCCCCAAGCTATGTCTGAGGTGTTGTGGTAATGGTCTGCCCGGTTGGGCGGAGGGTGAAGGAAAGACCCTTGTTCTGGGCACAGACCCCTGTTCGCCAGAGAAACTCAGCCCTTATACAGAGGATCAGAGGTAGGGAGGTCTCTAGAGGTTGAGAGCGCTGACACTAAAGGTTCTTTAGGTACCACTGAAGTTTTCTCATGTGAAGCCTGGCCAGAGGAATTAGAAGGATGCAAGATGCCATGTACCCCAAAACTTGCAGGAACTTCCTCGCAGTGAGGTGACTTCTGGAAGCCAGCTGGGTAAAACAGAAAGGCAGGAAGCTCCGCTTTTGTGGGGCTAGGGAGGCCATTTGGGATGCTGTGTCCAGCAGTGCTCCCAAGAAAATGATCTTCCAGGAGGGTGCTTGCCTTGATTTCTTCTCGTTGAAGGTGTACCCTAAGGAGGTTAGGAGGATTTTGACAAACAGGAGGTCCTTGAGGAGCTTTTCTTTGCAATCTGCCTGAATGAGGCAGTCATCCAGATAAGGGTACATTTGTATATTTTTCTGCCTGCAAAAGGCTATGGTCGGAGCTAAGCATTTGGTGACTACCCTGGGAGCAGTAGATAAGCCAAAGGGTAGCGCAGAGAACTGAAAGTGTTGTGAGTCTGCTCTGAAGGGAAGGAATTTCCTGCAGGATTCCCTTATGGGGATGTGGAGATAGGCATCTTTTGCATCTAGGGTAATCAACTAGGCATTTTTTGTCAGCATAGGCAGTAGCTGCTGCAAAGTTAGCATTTTGCATTTGGGACCACCAGGGAGGTGTTCAGAATGGATAGATCCAGGATGGAGCGCCAAGTGCCCTCTTTTCTTGGAACAAGGAATAGTCTGGAATAAAAGCCTTTGCCTGTTTGATCTGAGGAGACAGGTTCTACTGCCCCCTGGGATATGACAGTTTGGACTTGTTTCAATGCCTCTGCCAACCAATTTGGAGGCAAGTCTGAGTACCCTCTTGGAATTGGGAGTTCGTTCAAGGAGATTTGTATCCCTGAAAAATGATCTTTAAGACCCATTGGTCCTTTGTTACAGAAAGCCAATTTTCTTTGCAGAGGGACAGTCTTCCTCCTAGTTTTTGGTGAGTGAAAAGAGGGCAAAGGGGGGGAGGGAGTCATTGAGAGTTTTTGCCATAGAGGGATGGCTTAGAACTCCCTGCCTTTGGAGTGGTAGTGGTCCACTGCTTGGTTCTCTGCTGTCTCTGGGATAGGAGTCTGGGTGGTCTGTCCTTGTGGAGCCTTGCCCCTGTCTGCTAGGTGCAGGAAAGGAGCAGTGATTTGAGGGAAAATTCCTGCTGAACCTAGGAGGTTGCACTTGTAGGAAATCTTTTACTGTTTACATAGATTTTGCTTTGTCTTCCATCTTTTTAAGCACCTCTTCTGCTTTTACTTCAAACAAGCGGTCCTTATCCAAGGGTGCAGCAATTAATTTAGACTTGACATGATCAGGGAGAGGTTGTTCCTTCAGCCGTGCATGTCTCCTAATGACATATCCTGATGCTTCTGCCCTGCTTGAGGCTTCTAGGGCATCATATCCACAGTGTAATGAGTGTTTGGCCACCTGACAAGTAGAGTGCAGTAAATCTGCTAACTCTTTCGAATTGGCACAGTCAAGAAAGGTTGAAATCTTTTGTCTTAATAGTTCCAAAGTGTGTTGTGATATTTTAGCATTTGGAACTGACAGTTGAGTGCTCTGATAGCTAAGGTTGCAGAGGTGTATACTTTTTTACCCCATCTGTCCAGAGCTCTGGAGTTCTTGTCAGAAGGACTAGGATTCTTTGCAGAACTAGCCTTAGCTCCTTTTGGTCCCTGTGTAATGACCTCCGGGTCTGCAGCAGGATTTCTGTACAGGTATTTGTGAGAATCCGGTACTCTAATACCTGTCAGGTTTTCTGGGAGCAGGTGGGATTAAACTGGATTCATGGAAGACATCATCCACCACCTCTAAGATAGGGGGGATGGCCAAGGGTCTGTGCTGGGGCAGGTCTAGAAACTCTCTTAGTCTTTTCTTAAGCTGAGGGAAGTCCTGGGATTCCCAGTGGAAATGCTCCCTGAGGGTGTGAAGGGTTTCCCCAAAGGAAAGATCTTCTTTAGGGGAGGCAGAAAGAATGGATTCCTCTGTATCTGAATCCTCATAAGCACTAATAGGTTGTTGTTCCTCTTCAAACTCTGAATAATCAGACTCCTCAGAATCCTGTTCTGTCAGTATTTCAGGAGAAAGGTCTCTTTTCCTTGTAGAAGCTGTGGCCTGACTACCCCTGATAAGGGTGACAAGATCCTCCACCATGTTAAGCATTTGAGCTTGGGGTGGTGGAGTAGGTGTAAAACGGTGGCTAGAGATAGTTTTCCTAGGAGTGGTCTTGGCTATAGGGCTAAGAGTATCCATCAGTCTGAGAGAAATGGTAGTCAGAGAAGACGTCAGTTTTTGTCTAGATTAGGTAGTGCGAAAAACCTCCTCGGAAGCCGGTGCCTGCGTCGCGGCTCTGGACCCAACCAAGGCAGACACAACCAAAGGCTCGGAAGATTAATACGATTTCTGCAGTATACCGGACTCCAAAAGGGTCTCAGCAGAGGCCTGCGAAGGTATCAAACTGGACTTCAGGGGCCGTGAAGGCACTTCACTGAATTCCAGAGAACTGCTTAGTGATAGAGTCGTCGGAAGGCTTACCCTTGTGTGGTCTGTCTCTATCTTTATCCTTACGTTTTTTCGGAATGTCTACTGATTGTTGGCTGATGGACGCCATTTCGGAATGCAAAGACAGAAGATGAAACACCTTGGCTACAATAAGAGCTCTACGATGAATGGTTCTCGTGTTAAAGAGGGCACAGAACTGGCAACGGGGGATGTCCTGTTCTGGGCCTAAACAAGTGATGCAGTATGAATGGAAGTCTCGGTGTCATATTTGCTTTCTAAAGGCCAGACAATTTTTAACTTTTTCGGACATCAGTTAGTACAAGAAAAAAGGATCCCCAGCGGGGTACTTAGCTTTAGATGTTTCCAGCTGTAATTCAAACTCTGGTAACGACCAAGTGGCACACTTGGGAACTGCTTCTGCAATGGGCTCCACGGCAAGAAAGACTGATGTAATGGCATTGGTTGCCTTCCTTTATAGCACTAATGACCTAACGTCAGGCAGCAAGTGACAGCAGCCAACGCAGAAAAACATTGACTCTGGTATTCGGGCTGGCCGAGGGCGACCACAGCAGGGATAACCCACAGGTGATGACTGCAACAGTGAAACATGAAGAATATCTGCTGCTTGACAAGACACTGCAGAATCCTTTCCAGACAGTGTTTTCTCCAACTTTTCTGGTTGATTTTCTTTCAGCTTTTCCAAATTTCTTCTTTGCTGTCATCCAAGTAGTGTATTTAGTAGCCAGTAATTAAATTTTAACAAAAAAAATTCAGTGGCACTCCTTTTTGTTAGTGTCTTGTTTTCACACTGGGAGAGCTGAATTTAAGCTCTTGATCAGTGTGCAGCCATCCTGGAAGTCTCACTAGCAAATAATACTGTAGTAGATCTGCAACAGCTAACCACTAGGTTCAAATTCCTTAATCTGTCTGGTAACAGAAATGTTATTTCCAAGGACTATATCATCTTAATAAAATGTACACTTTAATTATGGGTGTTTGAAGAGGCAGTTTTTTTAATGAACACAGAAAATAGTACAGGACAAAGGACTGGTTCCCTGTGGAAGTCCACCAGCAAACATAATACTCTCAAACAAATGTAATGTCATCCTACCCGACAGCAAGTATTCTGTCCTTTAGCTAATGAGATAAGTGTTCTGCTACCTACCTAAAAAAGGTAGCGACTAGTTAGTCAATAGCCAGCACTTTCTAAACGCAGCATTCACCGTGCCTTCAAGAGCATCCTGCATAGACCAGATATACTGATAAAAGGGAGAGATGTTGGGAAACCGACAGCATCTCTGACAGCTCGACTTTTCTTGGGATGAGTGGCTGTTCTTAAGGAGAAGTGGTTTCCCAACTCCAGTCCACAGACTTGGATTCAGCCAAGGCCTCTGGCAACACTGCTCTGCAGGCAGACATCAGTTTTTCACTCATCTTCCACAACCAACATACTCTGCATGCCTTCTGAGGCCAAATGTCCTCCAGCTTAGGAGGCCAATATTTGAATACCCTAAGAGTAAGGTGGGATCACCACTATCTTTGCATCTGAGAAGGTTCTTAGTGACTGCAATAATGTTTTAGTTCCCTGTCCATGAGAAAAGGCCTCTAGGATGGCGATTTTCAAAGCCATGAACCAGAAAGCACTGAAGCACAAACCAGTGCCTGTCAGCTTGTTTCAGTCTAGGCAGGGAGTGCCTTTTCCTATTCCATTTCCTGATTTTCTACTTAACCAGTCTGGCTAATTACTTTTATGTTCTTCTTGAAAAGTATGAAGTTAGAATGGGATGTACTTATGGTGTCTGGGACACCTTAAAGAAAGAAAAAACTCAATCCTCTGTAAAAGGACGATGATAGCCAGGACTCAGTAGTTGATGAGCAGGTATAACTCGGCCACATTACATCTGCTAAGAACTATGGTCCTGAGAAAGAAGACACCTTGTCCTCTGTTTCATCACTAGATGATTTTTTCCTATGCAGACACTTTTCACAGGATGAAGGAGGTTTTCCAGTGGGAAAATAAAGAATATTCTGAAGCCTAGCAATGGCACAGTACATGAAAGGAGACATGGAGGAACACTCTGATCACGTAGCCCAGACTGGTGTGACCCTGACCCCGAGAAGCATCCTGCCCTCACCAAGAATGATACCACAGTATAGAGGAAAAAATTATCAATTTCAACAATTGGCTAAGCTTCTGGTGTCATTCAAAGGGGATCCAGTGTCTGTCAGCCTGGGATGACATGCTCGACAAGCCACGCTGCTTTGCTAGAAACGGCTTGCACCTGTCACCCTTAGGCTTTCGAATACTGGCCAAGGCTCTTGCCACCCCAATAGTGCCTTTTTTAGGCAAGGCTCAAAAGACAAACCCACCACCATAAATAGCACAAGTAACAAAAAACTGAGGGTAATGCTACTCAATGCCAGAAGTCTAAACCTCAAAATGCATGCACTCGAGGCACTCCTCAGTATGGAGAAAATCGATATATGTGCAGTAACAGAAACCTGGTTTAAGGCTCCAGATAGCACCCCGGCACTACCAGGCTAAAACTCATACCATACATTTCGGTGACAGAACCTGGACTGAAATACAAAAGGCGGGGGAGTATCCATATTCATCAAGGATACCCACACCTCCTGGTTAGTGGCACAGCACGATGCTTCAGTGATCATCTACGTGTAACTAACAATGGACAAAACTGCTATTCAAATTATAGCTTGCTACAGATCACCCACCACGTCCCAGGACCCCCACTCCCCCCCCCCGAAATACAAAAGGCGGTGGAGTATCCATATTGATCAAGCATACCCACACCTCCAGGTTAGTGGCACAGCACGATGCTTCAGAGATCATCTACGTGCAAATAACAATGGACAAAACTGCTATTCAAATTATAGCTTGCTACAGATCACCCACCACGTCCCAGGACACCCACTCCGCATTCCTGGAAACACTGGGAAACATAAAAGTCCTACCAAACACCCTGATATTGGGTGATTTCAATTACCCAAACATTAACTGGGAGAACTACTCAAGTATAAACTCCCTTGCCCAACATTTCCTAGAATTTATAAACTCAAATGCCCTGGATCAACTGGTCAACACCCCCACCAGAGGTGACAACATATTGGACCTGGTCATCACCAACATGGGCGACTGGTGTTCCACACCGGAGGTCAACCCCTCACTGGTTAGATCTGAACATAAACTAATCACTCTGGATATCCACATTCCGCCACCACCCCCAGCCAAAGAAACCACTGTGAAAAAATTTTCAAAAGCAAACTTCACGTTACTAAAGACCGAGCTGGGAAGTTTCAAAGCCCCCATCCTAAAGGATAACGCTGTCCAAGCTGCAAAATCCTTTACTAATGTACTCTACGGGCACCTACAGGAATGCATGGATCATGCTATCCTAAACAAAACCAAGACTCACTCCTCCAAGAAAAGGAAAACAGTCTGGTGGACCCCTGCCATAAACAAGCTATACAATAGAAGGAGGAAACTAGTACAGAAAAGAGTAAAATCCCAAGAAGGGAAGACGTCCCTGATCAGTATCAGCAAGAAACTACGTTCCTTCATAAAATCATCCAAGGCTAGCTTCAAAAGAAAAATTGCCATGGACTCCAAAAATAACCACAAGGCATTATTTAGCTATGTCAAGAATCTAAGTGGCAATTCTCAGATCTGCTCGGAGTTAATGCAGAATGGTACAAAATACACTGAACTGACCGATACAGCCAACATCCTGGCAGACAGGTTCAGTGCAAACTTCACCCCCCTCTCACCCCCAAAAGGGCCCATAACTATACCAGAAGAATGCAGTGGCCCTGAAATCACAGACACTCAGGTTAAAACAGCCCTCTCCAAAGCCAAAAACACAGCATCAATGGGACCGGACAGTGTAAAGGCTGCGTCCAACACGAGCTCAAAGATGAACTAACACCTCACCTAAACACACCGTCTTTCCACAGGCTATGTGTCCACAGAGTGGCACACAGCAACGGTTATTCCACTCCACAAATGTGGAGCCACAACGGACCCCGGGAACTATCGCCCTATAAGCCTGACTAGCTTGGTCTGCAAAGCTATGGAGTGCATCATCATGGATCTCATTAACAGAGACATTGGAAACCTCCAAACACTAGACCCTTCCCAGTTCGGCTTTGTTAAAGGCAGATCATGCCTCCTAAACCTGGTGGACTTCTTTGAGACAGTTACCAAAGCTATAGATGAGGGAAATGTGGTCCACACAGCCTACCTAGACCTTGCAAAGGCCTTTGACACCATTCCCCACTCAGGTATTATAGGCAAGCTCACCAGCCTGAACATAAACCCTTACATCACGAGATGGGTTGCCAACTGGCTCATGGACAGAACCCACATGGTAAGAGTTGCGGGAGCTAGGTCTGATTCTAAACCAGTTACAAGTAGCATTCCCCAGGGCTCAGTCCTCGGACCCCTCCTGCTCGGCATACACTTCTCAGAGGTACAGGCAAGCACAGGAGGACTATGGCTGACCAAGTTCACAGATGACTGCAAACTAGGGGCTATAATTGACTCTCCGGTTGGCACAGACATTCTCCAAAAGGGTCTCACTGAGACAGATACCTGGTGTCAAAACCATGGCCTCAAGCTAAATGCCAAAAAGTGCACAGTCATCCCATTTGGAAAAAACAAAGTACCCACAAAATACCACATAGGTGGTAGCCCCCTAAATACGGAGGACATAAGGGATCTGGGGACCAAAGTAGATAGTAACCTCTCCTTTGATAATCACATTGCCAAAGTAGTTAGAAAATCCTTCTATGTGGCCCATCTAATCACAAAAGGGTTTGCATCCAGATCGAAAGAGGTCATTGGGCCCCTCTATGCATCACTCATCAGACCCATCATAGAGTACAATGCCCCATTTGGGATGTACCTTACAAGACACCTGCAACAACTGGAAAGACCACAGAAGTACCTCACCAAGAGGATCAATGGCCTCAAGCAGATACCCTATACAGCTCAACTGAAGAAACTCCAGCTGTACTCGGTTGCATACCGCCTACTCAGAGGTGATCTCTGCCTGACATACAAGGCCATGTCCAACGTAGAATTGATGGACATGCTCCACCTAAGGAAAACCATATCCCCTCAAACCACATGCTCCAGGGATCTTAACCTCACCACAACAATAAATAGGACGTGCTGGAGGGATAGATTCCTGTTCCAGAGACTTCCCCATGCTCTGGAACAAAATTCCAATCTACATTAGGCAGAAACCTTGACGAGTGGATGGGAAACAGAAAGTTTACCCCAGGGATTACTTCAATGGCTCTGCTGGACAGAGGCACTAATCTAAGGGGGGGGGGGCGGCAAAAGCAAACACATTCCTACTAGGCTTATAAATGCCTTCGGGCAGATAGCGTAGTACCTACCTATGAACCTATATGGGCTTGCCTGAACATGGCCTATAGCTGTCTCTCCAGTGTTAAATGTCCTTTAAGATGTATTCGGTAATACAGCTCTGTATATTGGCCCCCTTCCATCCGCCCTTAGGAAGCCTGACGTGTAATAAGGGGTCAAGGACTCCCACGATTATCTTTACAGAAACAAGGGGTTTGGTGAATCCAGATGATCAGTTTCTGGTTCCCAGCAAGGAAGCCCCCTTGGCCCCCAACCAGCAATCCTATTCCCACTAATATGGAAAGCAAAGTGCTCAATGGATTTTGGAACAAAGAATACACCTGTGCTACCCTTTCCTTCAAAACCTTAAACATAAGTAATATACCCAACACATACTTAACTACCAACAGCAGATGCTGGAGAAGATGAGAACTAAGGCAGTGAGGACTGAAGACGAGCAGGTGAAGTGTGGCTGCCTCATGTACAGCAGCAGCTGCAGGCTCTATAAGATGCACCTGTTTGAAGACCAAGTCCATGCTAGACGATGTCAAAACAGAGATCCTGAATGCCTCAGTGACCTCTTGTATGAATCATAAGCACAGGAAATCTACATAAAATGGAAGAAAAGGAAATATCTACGCCATCTAAAAGCAATAGGTTCAAACACAAGTGCTAGATACAGCACGACAAGCCTGGGGCCCATCATGGCTGAAACAGCTAAATGGATTAGCCATAAGTCAGCCAGGATGCCCCATGCCATACCTCCCCCATGCCCACCCAACCCAGAACCCTCTTCCTGTTACCTCACTAATGCTTTTAAGAAACGTTGCAAGGTTCTTGTCCTTCTTTACAAGAACTTCAGAAGAAATTACCCAAGACCAGTAAGTATTAAATATCATCAAAAAGCTACAAACTGCAATTTCAGGACATGCAAAAAAAGCATTCCACCAGTCCTCTAGCAAAAGGTGGCCCTTATTTCAGCAGTCATTCAGGAAATGCTTCAATCCAGGCATTACAAACGATTTTCCTGAGGAGGAAAGATGAAGCTAGTTCAGAGGAAAGAGATTCTACAGAGACCCATCCTAGACTTTTCCTGTTTGAACAAGTTCTTTACTATCCCATTGTGAAAAAGCACAGAAAGCTCCCCAATATTTACAGCAGAAGCAGAATTTCCAGTTCACCTTCTTATCTTTTAACTTGTCTACTGCTCCCAGAGTATTTATACATTGTCTGGCTCCAAAGAATACTAGGTTTTTCTTGCAGTTTTACTAAGTGCTGTATAACAATGAAATTACTAGAGCAGCATTGAAGATAAGCAACCTGAATTTACGGTTATGTTTCTTGATATTTACCCAACTGACACCAAACTGGCTGTGTTCAAAGAGGGCCTTACATTTACATAAGCAACTTAGTTTCCATGGTTTTATCTGCACTAGGTAAAATAGGCAGGCATAGTGGGTTACAAATAGAAAACAAAATATTCAGAACTCTGCCCTGCACTGGACACCAAATCTATTTAACCCTAACTGTAACTGCAGATGCTAAGTGACCCCTAATCATTTTATAATTTAATTACAGAAGAGAGAGAGAGAGATGCACTAAAACATTCAAGCATTGATAAAAACAGAAGATTCATTAACAATGGCAATGGGGAAGCACTTGTCATTATGAACAACCTCTAGATAGGTCAAGCAAGATTCGCTTAAGCTACTCCATGTCCAGCTGACCACAAACAAAATCCCCCACCATATCATCACTAACTACAGGTCTTTAGCCATGAACCATAAAAACACTCTACATACCTGAAGTTACTAGAATCACTTACCATTCAGCCCAACACACTACTCATGGGGGATTTTAACTACCCCTCAATAAGCTGTGAAACATATGACCACTAACATGCAGGCTCAGAGATTCCTGGACTTGCCAATGCAAATGCTCTGGAAGAGTTGATCTGCACCCCCAATATATCCTTGACAGAGTACTCACAAACATGAGGGAGTGTTGTACCCCTCCCCCAGCATAATGTCCTTATTGGTAAGAAAAGATCATAAGTTGGTCTCCTTTGATATAAATGTAATCCAAAAACCGAGAGCATTTTCCAAGGTAAATTACCTTCTATTAAGTGATAGCATAGATAATTTTAAAGCTCCTCCCAACCCTGCAAACTCGGAGGTCTATGCAGAAGTATACATGAGGGCTCTGTACAACCACTTACACAACTGCACAGCAACAGCAGCACCAGTCCGAACCGGGTGCCTATTAAATAACTTGAAACATGACCCAGCAGACCCACACAAATCTCTATTTAACCACAGTCTCCAGACAGGCTTTGTCCCAGTACAGTAAAGAAGAGCAACGTTCCTCCCTCTGCACAAGGAGGGACCATAAACTTGACCTAGGAAATTACTGGCTCACAAGTCTGACTAGCCTCATATGCAAAGCTACAGAAAGTATACCCATGGACTTGATCAACAACATAGGAAATCTGCAGAATATAGATCCAACCCAGTTCGACTTCATCAAGGGCAGGTCCTACATGCTTAATCTGGTGGACTTTTTTGAGAAGGTCACCAAGGCCACGGATGAGGGTAAGACAGTGTATACGGCCTAACTTGACCTGGCCAAGGCATTTGACACAATCTCCCATTCTGGCATTATAGATAAACTCACATAATTGGACATAAACCTTTGTGTCACCAGATGGACAGCAAAAACACTCATAGATAGTAAACATGTTCTTAGAGTGAAGGAATCCATATCCACCAAGAAGTCAGTCACTAGTGGAGCACCACAGGGCTCACTGCTGGGCCCCCTCATGTTTGGGATATACTTATCAGATATCAAGGCAAAAGTACATGGCCTCTGGCTGATCAACTTTAGTGATGACTGCAAGTTGGGGGCTAGCCACAGCCATGGCCTCAAACTTAATTTGAAGAACTGCACAATAATACCCTTTGGGATATCAAATACCCCGGCAAATTACAACACTGATAGCACTCCCCTAAGAGTGGAGCCAGTGGTGAGAAATCTGGGTCCTCTGACAGACAGTCATCTGAATTTTGACCACCTTGTGTACACAGTAGTGAGGAAATCATTACATTTGGTAGAAGCATGGCATCCACATCCAAGGATGTCACAGTACCACTGATGGCATCCACATCCAAGGATGACACAGTACCACTGATGGCATCCACATCCAAGGATGTCACAGTACCACTGATGGCATCCACATCTAAGGATGTCACAGTACCACTGATGGCATCCAGATACAGTGATGTCACAGTACCACTGACGGTATGCAGATCTAAGGATGTCACAGTACCACTGATGGCATCCAGATCTAAGGATGTCACAGCACCACTGATGGCATCCAGATCTAAGGATGTCACAGTACCACTGATGGCATCCACATCCAAGGATGTCACAGTACCACTGATGGCATCCAGATCTAAGGATGTCACAGTACCACTGATGGCATCCACATCCAAGGATGTCACAGTACCACTGATGGCATCCAGATCTAAGGATGTCACAGTACCACTGATGGCATCCACATCCAAGGATGTCACAGTACCACTGATGGCATCCAGATCTAAGGATGTCACAGTACCACTGATGGCATCCACATCCAAGGATGTCACAGTACCACTGATGGCATCCAGATCTAAGGATGTCACAGTACCACTGATGGCATCCAGATACAGGGATGTCACAGTACCACTGACGGTATGCAGATCTAAGGATGTCACAGTACCACTGATGGCATCCAGATCTAAGGATGTCACAGCACCACTGATGGCATCCAGATCTAAGGATGTCACAGTACCACTGATGGCATCCACATCCAAGGATGTCACAGTACCACTGATGGCATCCAGATCTAAGGATGTCACAGTACCACTGATGGCATCCACATCCAAGGATGTCACAGTACCACTGATGGCATCCAGATCCAAGGATGTCACAGTACCACTGATGGCATCCACATCCAAGGATGTCACAGTACCACTGATGGCATCCAGATCCAAGGATGTCACAGTACCACTGATGGCATCCACATCCAAGGATGTCACAGTACCACTGATGGCATCCAGATCTAAGGATGTCACAGTACCACTGATGGCATCCAGATCTAAGGATGTCACAGTACCACTGATGGCATCCAGATCTAAGGATGTCACAGTACCACTGATGGCATCCACATCCAAGGATGTCACAGTACCACTGATGGCATCCAGATCTAAGGATGTCACAGTACCACTGACGGTATGCAGATCTAAGGATGTCACAGTACCACTGATGGCATCCAGATCTAAGGATGTCACAGCACCACTGATGGCATCCAGATCTAAGGATGTCACAGTACCACTGATGGCATCCAGATCTAAGGATGTCACAGTACCACTGATGGCATCCACATCCAAGGATGTCACAGTACCACTGATGGCATCCAGATCTAAGGATGTCACAGTACCACTGATGGCATCCACATCCAAGGATGTCACAGTACCACTGATGGCATCCAGATCTAAGGATGTCACAGTACCACTGATGGCATCCACATCCAAGGATGTCACAGTACCACTGATGGCATCCAGATCTAAGGATGTCACAGTACCACTGATGGCATCCAGATCTAAGGATGTCACAGTACCACTGATGGCATCCAGATCTAAGGATGTCACAGTACCACTGATGGCATCCACATCCAAGGATGTCACAGTACCACTGATGGCATCCAGATCTAAGGATGTCACAGTACCACTGATGGCATCCAGATACAGGGATGTCACAGTACCACTGACGGTATGCAGATCTAAGGATGTCACAGTACCACTGATGGCATCCAGATCTAAGGATGTCACAGCACCACTGATGGCATCCAGATCTAAGGATGTCACAGTACCACTGATGGCATCCACATCCAAGGATGTCACAGTACCACTGATGGCATCCACATCCAAGGATGTCACAGTACCACTGATGGCATCCAGATCTAAGGATGTCACAGTACCACTGATGGCATCCACATCCAAGGATGTCACAGTACCACTGATGGCATCCAGATCTAAGGATGTCACAGTACCACTGATGGCATCCAGATACAGGGATGTCACAGTACCACTGACGGTATGCAGATCTAAGGATGTCACAGTACCACTGATGGCATCCAGATCTAAGGATGTCACAGCACCACTGATGGCATCCAGATCTAAGGATGTCACAGTACCACTGATGGCATCCACATCCAAGGATGTCACAGTACCACTGATGGCATCCAGATCTAAGGATGTCACAGTACCACTGATGGCATCCACATCCAAGGATGTCACAGTACCACTGATGGCATCCAGATCTAAGGATGTCACAGTACCACTGATGGCATCCACATCCAAGGATGTCACAGTACCACTGATGGCATCCAGATCTAAGGATGTCACAGTACCACTGATGGCATCCAGATCTAAGGATGCCACAGTACCACTGATGGCATCCAGATCTAAGGATGTCACAGTACCACTGATGGCATCCACATCCAAGGATGTCACAGTACCACTGATGGCATCCAGATCTAAGGATGTCACAGTACCACTGATGGCATCCAGATACAGGGATGTCACAGTACCACTGACGGTATGCAGATCTAAGGATGTCACAGTACCACTGATGACATCCAGATCTAAGGATGTCACAGTACCACTGATGGCATCCAGATCAAAGGATGTCTTAGTACCACTGATGGAATCCAGATCTAAGGATGTCACAGTACCACTGACGGTATGCAGATCTAAGGATGTCACAGTACCACTGATGGCATCCAGATCTAAGGATGTCACAGTACCACTGATGTCATCTAGATACAAGGCTGTCATACTACCACTGATGGCATCCAGATCTAAGGATGTTATAGTACCACTGATGGCATCTATAGGTTCATAGGTGTGTACTAGGCTAATGGCCCTGGAGAGCCTTTACAAGCCTAGCCCATAGACGTGCCCTGGCATCATGCCACCCAACAGTAGTTCCCAGTGCTTCTATCAAGTAGACCCACTGGAGTGATCCCCAGGGTGAACTTTCTATTTCCCATCCACTCATCAAGATTTTTCTTGAAGACAGCCAGTGAGGTGCTCTACTTGACATGTATGGAAGTCTATTTCAGAGCATGGGCAGTCTCTGGGTTATGAACCTGTCCCTCCAGCATGTTCTGTTGATTGTGGTAATGAGGTGGAGGTCTCTGGAGCATGTGTTGTGGAGGGATTGGGATTTCCAGACATAAGTGTGGCACAGCACCACTGATGGCATCCAGATATAGGGATATGACAGCACCACTGATGACATCCAGATCTAAGGATGTGACAGCACCACTGATGGCATCCAGATAGTACAGTTGTATACACTTACCATAAATGTAGATGTTCGAATGTATTCACTGTTGCAGTCATCACATTTGGGTTATCCCTGCCAGGGTAGCCCTCGGCCAGCCCGAATACCAGAGACTTAGTATTTCTGTGTCGGTTGCTGTCACTTGAGGACTGATGTCAGGTCGTCAGTAGTACAAAGTAAGACAGCCGATGTCATTACATCAGTTTTTCTTGCCCTAACCTGTCAGGAGCCCCCAAGTAGGAGGCCAGGTACTGGTGGAAGAAACCCCACCAGTGGAAAATAAATACCAAAATTCCCTTGTAAGTTAAGGAGAACATCAAATTAGAATGGTAATGAAGGAGAAAGAGAATAAAGGGGGATGGAGGGAGGGGAAACCAGGACCGCAACAGTGAAGACACTCAAACATCTACATTTATGGTAAGTGCACACAACTGTACTATGTTCTTCATGTTTCACTGTTGTCATCACCTGTGGGAGGATTCCCAAAGCTGAAGAAAATGGTGGAGGCAGTCAAGAAGACTAGGGGCTGGCTAGGATGCCCTGCAAGACTGCAGAGGCAAATCCTGCCCTGTATTTGGAGAAGAGAGGCAGGTGGTAATGCTTGGTAAAATTGTGTACATAGGTCCAGGTGACAGCCTCCATGATGTCCCTGGTGGGGAACCTCTGAAGAAGACTGCAGAGGTGGCGAATGCTCTGGTGG
The DNA here is from genome assembly GCF_019279795.1 of Protopterus annectens. Taxonomy (NCBI): domain Eukaryota; kingdom Metazoa; phylum Chordata; order Ceratodontiformes; family Protopteridae; genus Protopterus; species Protopterus annectens. Next base: position 869,705,222 of record NC_056750.1, on the reverse strand, counting down.
AGTGTGTCCTGACCCCCTTAGGGGGAGGCTTTCCATGTTGCTTGTAACAGAAATGGATGCAGTGTGCTATCCATTGAGAAACTGTTTGTTTGGAGATGGCTTTGCCTTCTGTCCCTGTAGCAAAGCTAACCAACAATGGATCAGACTTTCTGAACGATTTAGTTCTGTCAAGATAGAATCTGAGCTGTCTGTGCACATCTAGAGAGTGCAGGATCCTTTCCCCCTTGTTCTGGGGATTGGGAAAAAAGGTGGGCAAATGAATGGATTGGTTAAGAGCCACACTGGAAACCACTTTGGGCATAAAGGATGGGTTATTTCTGAGGATACCCTGTCTGCATGGAAAATGATGAAGGGTTCCACAGCCATTGCAGTTCAGAGACTCTTCTGGCTGAAGTGATGACCAAAAGGAATGCTGTTTTCCAGGAGAGAAATTTTAGCTCTGCATGAGAAGCTGGTTCGAAAGGGGGCAGGGTGAGCTTTTCCAAATCAAAGTTAAGGTCCCAAGTTGGGATGGGTGCCCTTTTAGGTGGCCTCAAGTTGCTAGCCCCCCTTAGGAACTGTTTAATCAGAGGGTGTGAGAAAAGGGGCTGCTCAGTGGGAAAATGAGCAGAAATAACAGAGGCATGAAGTTTTATAGAGGAGAAAGAGAGACCACTGTGTAGTAAGTCAGCTAAATACTCCAGGATGAGAGGGAGGGCTGTGCCGTACTGTCTCCTTTACCCTGGATCCATGTGCAGAACCAGGCTTTCTGGTGCTAGGACATCTGGCCTCACGGATAACATCTGGAACCTGTTTATTGAGGCAGGCAGATTGATTCAGGGTTAGGGAATAAGCCAAGCTGCCAAATTGAGAGTCTGCAACTGGGGATGCATGAACTGCCCTTCCCTCTGAGTCAGGAGGTTTGGAATCTGAGGAAGGTGCCAGGGGAAGCAGGGAGAGGCTATGCAGCAAGGGGTACCAGTGTTGCCAGGGCCAGTCCGGAGCTATCATAATGGTCCTTGGTTTTCCTCCCTTATTTTGAGCAGTACCCTGGGGATGAGAGAGTGTGGAGGAAAGGCATACACCAGTAGGTTGACCAAGGGGAAGACAGGGCATCCACTTTCAAAGCCATGCAGTGATGCTCTGTGGTGCAGAATTTGCCGAGCTGATGGTTTGTGTGGGAAGCAAAGAGGTCGACCTTCGAGGTTCCCTATTTCTGAGTTATTAGGGTGAAGGCACTTCCGTTGAGTTGCCACTCGTGTCAGTCTAGAAGATTTCTGCTTAATTGGTCTGCCAGAGAGTTGAGAGATCCTGGTAGGAATTGTGCTAACAGGTGTAGTTGCATGGCAGAGGCTGTGTTCCAAAGGGTCATGGCCAGCCTACATAAAGGGTAAGAGTGGGTCCCTCCTTGCTTGTTGATGTACCACATCACAGTGGTGTTGTCTGTTTTGATCAGGAGATCCCAGAGAGAGAAGGGGCTTGAAAGCTATCAAGGCGTACTGCACAGCCATAATCTCTTTTTGATTGATGTGCAGAGGGATTTGCTTTGGACTCCATTGGCCCCGTATGTATCTGCCGTCCAGGTGGGCAACCCAAGCATAGTCTGATGCATCTGTGGTGAGGGTTTGGGAGGCAGGGGGTGGGGAGAAAGGCATTCCCTTGTTGTGGGAACATGCTGCTGCCCACCAAAGAAAATCTTTTCTGAGGCAAGGAATTATAGGTAGAAGAGTTTCCATGTCCTGAGAATGCTGGCACCAAAGGCTCTTTAGGTACCACTGAAGTTTCCTCATATGCAGTCTGGCATATGGAATGAGTAATATACAAGATGCTATGAACCCCATAGCTTGCAGGATCTTCCTTGTAGATAACTGGGGACTGGTGGTTAGTTGAGAGAAGTAGGCTGTCAGAAAAATTTGTTTCTCTGGAGTAAGGAATGCCATCTGGAATGCTGTGTCCAGACTTGCTACCAGGAATATTATCTTTTGTGTGGGCACCTGTTTGGATTTATTTTCCTTGACTGTGTACCCTAGAGAAGTTAGCAGGGTCTTTACAAAAGCCAGGTGCTTAAGCAGCTTTTCCTGGCTGTCTGTCTGAATAAGGCAGTCATCTAAGTTTGGGTAAATCTGAATATTTCATTGTCTGCTAAAGGCAGTGGCCAGATCCAGAAATTTTGTGAAAATTCTGGGAGCAGTAGATAAGCCAAAGGGAAGCACAGAGAACTGATGGGAATGTGGAGGTAGGCCTTTGGTGGCTAGCCACGTCCTTGGACAGCATGGGTAGCAGCTGCTGTAGGGTGAGCATTTTGAATTTTGGGATCACCAAGAAGGTGTTTAGAATGGATGATCTAGGATGGTGCACCAGGTACCCTCTTTTCTGGGCAGCAGAAACAATCTGGAGTAGAAACCTTGGCCTATCTGTTCTGCAGAGATGTGCTCTATGGCCCTCATAGAGAGCAGGGAAATGATTTGCTTTTGAGCCTCTGCCCACTGATTTGGAGGTAGATCTGGGAATTCTTTTGGGTGTGGAAGGAAATTTTTTATCCCTGAGCCATGATGTTCAGAACCCAGTGGTTCTTGGTAATGGTGGTTCAGGTGCTTGAGAGAAAGGAGAGTTTTCCTCCTAGGGGTACGTAAAGGTGGGCGGGGGGGGGGCTGGAGGTGGTGAGTCACTGTGAGTTCTTGCCATAAGGGGGTGGCTTAAAACTCCTTGCTTTTAAAGTGGAGGTAGTCCACTGCTTAGATCTTTGCATTCCCTGGGTCTACTGTCTGGAGGGTCTGCTTCCACGGGACCTCGGCTGGGCTGGTTTACTGGGAGCAGGAAAGGACCAGTGCTTGGAAGGACAATGCCTGCTGAACCTAGGTGGCTGGACCTGCAAGAAATCCTTAACTGTTTGCATAGATTTTGCTTTTTCTTCCATCTTTGTAAAGACCTCTTCTGCCTTAGTGCCAAATAATTTATTTGTGAACGGGGTTATCCAACAATTTAGATGTGACATGGTCTGGCAGGGGCTGTTCCTTAGGCCATGCATGCCTTCTAATGACAGATCCAGTAACTGCTGCCCTACAATAAGCTTCTAGAGCATCAAAACCACAATGCAAGGTGTATTTAATTACTTGATTTGCAGAATGCATTAAATCTTGTAAATCTTTAGACTCTGCCCAAGCAAGAAAGAAGACATTTTTTGTTTAAGGAGTTCCAATGTATGTTGCTGAAATTTCAGCATATGGAACTGACAATTTAGTGCCCTGACAGCAAGAGTAGCTGAGGTGTATACTTTTTTACACCATCTGTCCAATGCTTGTGAATCCCTGTCTGAGGGGGTGGAATTCTTAGCAGATGTTGCTTTAATCCCTTTTGCCCCTTGAGAGATGACCTCACGGTCAGCTGTAGGATTTTTTAAAAAGACATTTGTCTGAGTCAGAGACTCTACAGTACTTGTCTGGTTTTCTGGGAGCAGGAGGAAGGCCATCAGGAGTCAAGCTGGATTCGAGGAAAACATCTTCCACAACATCCAGGTCTGGGGGGATGGCTAAGGGTCTGTGTTGTGGAAGATCTAGGAATTCCCTGAGTCTCTTTTTAGACTGAGGGTAGTCTGGACTCTCCCACTGGAAATGCTCCCTTAAGGTATGCAGGGTTTCCCCAAAGGAAAAATCCTCAGGGGGAGAAGCTGAAGGAATGGAACCCTCTGCATCAGAATCCTCATAAGTGGAGAGGGGTTGCATGTCTTCATATTCAGATGCATCATATTCATCTGACTTTTGTTCAGACAAACTACAGGAGACAGATCTCTCTTCCTTTTGGAGGGGCAGTTGGGCCTCCCCTGATTAGTATGATAAGGTCTTCCGCCATTTTAAGCATTTGAGACAGAGGCAAGGAAGCAGGCACCTGTGAGTGGGTTGGTTTCTTGGGTGTTGTGCGTACCCTGGGCCTAAGAACCTCGGTAGTTTTAGAAAGAATGGTAGTCGCGAAAGAAGACATCGGTTTGTGTCAAGATTCGGTAGTGCGAAGGACTTCCTCGGAAGCCGGTGCCTGCTCAGCGGCTCCAGACCCATCAGAGGGTGAGATGACCTCAGGATCCTTAGTTGAAGAGTTTTGCGGCATACTGAACTCTGAAAGGGTCTCAGTAGCGGTGTGCGAATCAAAAGAAGCTGGCATCAGGGGCTGCAAAAGCACCTCATTGAGTACCGGAGAACTGATGACTAGCTTAATGGAAGAGTCGTCGGTAGGTTTGGACCTGTGCGGTCTGTCTGTGTTTTTATCTTTACTTTTTTTGGAAGATCTGCTGTCGGATGGCTCACTGAAGCCATCTTGGAATTCGAGGCAGAAGAGACAACGAGGGACGTCATGGTCTGGGCTTAAACAAATGATGCAATGAGTGGAAGTCTCCGTGTGGTATTTGTTTTCCACAGGCGAGACAATTATTAACTTTTTCTGCCATCGGTTAGTGCAAGAAAAAAGGATCTCCAATGGGGTACTTAGCTTTAGAAGACTTCAACTTCAATTCAGTAGAGAAAACTCAGGTAGCGGCTGACCGGCACTCATGCAAACTGCTTCTGCTTTGGACTCGATGACAAGAAAGACTGATGTAATGACGTCGGATACCTTACTTTATACTACTGACGACCTGACATTAGTCTTCAAGCGACAGCAACTGTTGCAAAAATACTAAGTCTCTGGTATTCGGGCCGGCCGAGGGCTACCCCGGCAGGGATAAAGTACAGTTTTGTACCTACCATAAATGTAGATGTTCGAGTGTTCACCCTGCTGCAGTCATCACACTTGGGGTTATCCTGCCGTCAGGCGGTCCCGCAGTCGGCCCGAATTCCAAAGTCTTGGTCCGGCGTCGGTTGCTGTCACTTCTTCCCTGACGTCAGTGTGTCAGGGGTATATAAGAGGCATCCAACGCCATTTTCTTCAGTTTTTCTTGCCCCAGATGTCAGGTGCCCCCAAAAGGTAGGCAAAATATATATAATCTGAATTTAAAATTGTTTTTCGCCGACAGGGAAACTCTAAGATCTAATGAATTTAGATTTTATAAATCAGATTTTCAGCCCCCCATGAACAAACATGTTTCGATATTTATGCAATCAGTACTTAAGAGATTTACATTTTCAACATACTGATTACATTATGTTGGGGCATAACCTCTCTTCACAAGAATCTATGGCCCTAGAACAATTACGTAATAATCATGATATTACGATATTACCTGCTGACAAGGGTGGAGCTGTGGTAGTTTTGAACATGAGTCAATATCTGAATGAAGGTCAGTCTCAATTGTCAGACACCAAATGTTATATGTACATGGCCATTGATCCTACTCCACACTTTAAGAAGGAAATTGATTCTTTTTTGCATTTAGCTTCGGAGGAAGGGATTATCACTAGGAACTGTGTTTTACAACTTACAGTTAAGGACCCCCGTAAACAAATTTTATATTTGTTGCCAAAAATCCATAAATCTTTACATAACCCTCCTGGTAGGCCAATAGTATCTGGAATAGGTTCGTTAACGGAACCTTTATCTGCATTTTTGACTCAATACCTCAAACCACTTCTGACATTTGTCAGGGCAAGACTACAAGACACCACACAATTCCTCAATATTATTCAGGATACTCAACTGGAGTCTGGCTGGTACATGTGTTCCCTGGATGTCAAAGCATTGTATACTAGCATCCCACATTGGGCGGGATTACAAGCACTACAGTATTGGCTTGATAGAGCAGATTTATATTTGCCAGGATTCAATACGTTGCTTATCTGTATGACGGAGCATGTTTTGACGAAGAATGTTTTTTTATTTCCAGGGACAATGTTACTGGCAGCTCCAGGGTATGGCTATGGGAGCATCTTTTGCTCCCATTTATGCCGATTTATTCATGGCATATTTTGAGGAATATATGATCTATAACCAGTCACATAGCATTTATTTAAATTGAGATTGACATATGGCGCAGATACTTAGATGATTGTTGGCTGGTGTGGCGTGCAGATGCTGGACACCTACAGGAGTTTGTAGATTATCTTAATCATAACATTTGGGGTATTCAGTTTACAGTAACCTTTGATTTAGAATCTATTAATTTTTTGGATGTTACTGTTTCGAGAAACAGGGATCACACCCTAAGTACCAGGGTCTTTCGCAAATATCCCCAATATAATACGTTACTACATGCTTCCAGTATGCATCCATGCCACACCATCAAAAATATCCCCAAGTCCCAATTCATGCATATCAAACGCCTCAGCTCCACCCAACTGGATTATAATAGGGCTAGTTCAGATTTATTTTGGAGGTTTGTACAGAGGTTACAGACAACAGGACATTTCAAGGGCATGGAACTGGTCCAACAACATGGACAGGAATACTTCATTACAATATAGGACACGAGTTGGGGATGGTTCTGAGCAAGTGATTAGGTTTGTCACCTCTTACGGGAGGAACTTTAATGCCATTAGGGGTACTATAAATAGACATTGGAACATCCTTTTGGCTAATGATTATTTAAGAACCATCTTGGGTCCAACCTGTCAGTTCTCCTATCGTACAGGTAAAACCCTTGGGTCGTTGTTCTCTCATTTCAAACATATTGAAAGTGGGGGAGCAATCTATAAACAGTTAACTATTTCAGGGGATGAATTATTGGGTATGTTTCCCTGTGGCCATTGTGGTTCATGTAAACAGATTAACAAATCGAAACAATTTTCCAGTCGTAATACTAGCAAAGTATTTGACTGCAAAATCTTTGGCAACTGCAGTAGTAACTGGGTGGTTTATTTGGCCAGTTGTCATTGTTCAGCTTTTTATGTTGGCCAAACTTCTAGGCCACTCAGAACTCGGATTAATGAACATCGAAGTGATATCAAAAATAGAAAAGAAACTAATGCTCTTTACCGTCATGTACTCAAACATCAGCAGGCAGTGTTTTCATTCATGGTCATTGACAGGATAATTGGAGATAGAAGCCATTCTCAAGGATGGCAAACCATATTAAATTATAAGGAGAAGTATTGGATTATTACGTTGGGTGCATTATTCCCACCGGGTCTGAATGACCATTTATGAATAAAAATACACTTTTTGTAATATGGGCATGTTATGATCCTCCTAAATGTCTAATTCTGCTTCATGAATTGATGGGACTTATGGGGTTTATTCAATCTTTTGTGTTTTATTTTTATAATTTGTCCAAGTTTGCATAGTATAGGGTCTTTAGGTAATGTTATATTTCTTTGTTCTTCATTTTAATTGTAGTCAATATATCATCTTCATTAGTATTTTACATTATTCATTATCTCATGTTTATGTATTGGTTTATGGGAACATACCATGATTCCTATTGGTGGTGGTTGTATTTAAATAATGATGCTTTACAGGCTTTTGTATGTTTATTTTTTCCACACTGAAGAAGACACTGGTGTGCCGAAACTGGTCTGTGTATATTAAAGTTTCTTTTTACACTCGGTATGGGTGTCTTTTACTCTGTTTAATATTCTAAGTCATTTTACTGCTGGCCAACTGTGTTTAATATGCGAGTTCTCCTGGCCGTGCAGAACCCACGTGCATAGCAGTTTTGTTTGACTTTGTTTAGGTAATTTGCCATGCAGCCAGGTTTAAAGTCTTGAGATGGCTGTGTAGAATCAGATTGTCTCGCTGGGTGAGCAGGTGAGGAATTTGTGGCAAAATCCATGGTGGGCCCTGGGCCATGGTCCTTAAAATTGGATACCAATGTTGGCGTGGCCAATCTGGTGCAACAAGAATCATTTGTGGCCTCTCTAATCTGACTTTCAGCAGTACCTTTGCTAGAAGAGGCAGTGGAGGGAAGGCATACACTGTTAATGTTTTCCAACTGAATGAGAGAGTGTCCACTTTCAAAGCTAGTGGATGGAAGGTCCTTGTGCAAAAGTTTTGAAGTTGGTGGTTGTGGGGGCCTGCAAACAGATCTATGTCTGGGTGTCCCCATTTTTGAGCTATCATTGCAAATACTTGTGGATCTAGTTTCCATTCGTGTGGATCCATGATGTTTCTGATTAGGTCGTCTGCCAATGTGTTTTTCTTTCCTGGCAGGAATTGTGTTTGTAATTGAACCTGGTAAGACAGTGCAGTGTTCCACAAGGTCATTGCTTGCCTGCATAGAGGGTAGGAATGCGTGCCCCCTTGCTTGTTTATGTACCACATAACTGCGGTGTTGTCTGTCCTTATTAGTAGTTGTCCTGGGTGTAGAAGGTCCTTGAAAGCTGTTAGGGCATTCTGCACTGCTAACATTTCCTTCTGATTGATATGCAGGTGTCTCTGATCTGTAGTCCATTTGCCCTGAATGCACTGCCCTGCCATGTGTGCTCCACAGGCATAGTCCGATGCATCTGTTGTCATAGTTTGCCTGGCTGTGGGTAAGGTGAAAGACTGACCCTTGTTGAGGTGACATGCCTGTGCCCACCATAGAAACTCCTGTTGAAGGCAGGGAATGAGTGGAATCATTGTTTCCAAGCTGCGGCTGTGCTGAGTCCATACACTTTTCAGGTACCATTGTAATTTCCTCATATGCAGTTTTGCAAATGGTATTAGAAGAATGCAAGATGCCATGAATCCCAAGGCCTGCAGAATTTTTCTTGCAGGGAGTTGGGTCTTTGTTGCCATTATTTTGAAATATTGAAACAGCTGTCGTCGTTTGTCTGGCGTGAGATAAGCCATCTGGGCCATTGTATTCAAGCTGGCACCCAGGAATGTTATGTTTTGTGAGGGCACTAGTTTTGATTTCTTTTCGTTTACTGTGTACCCTAGGCAACTTAGAAGGTGATTGACAAATGCCAGATGCTGTAAAAGAATGTCCTTGCTTTCTGCTTGAATAAGACAGTCGTCCAGGTATGGGTATATTTGAATTCCTCTTTGTCTGCAGTATGCAATTACTTGTGCCAGGCATTTTGTGAAGACCCTGGGTGCAGTAGATAAGCCAAAGGGCAGTTCAGAGAATTGGTAATGCCTTGATCCTGCAATGAAGCGGAGGTATCTTCTGCAATTTTGTCTGCTAGGGACATGCAAGTATGCCTCCTTGAGGTCCAAAGTGACTAGCCAAGCATTCTTGCCCAGCATGGGAAGAAGCTGCTGTAGTGTTAGCATCTTGAATTTTGGTACTTGCAGATAGGTGTTCAGAATTGAAAGATCCAGAATGTGTCTCCATGCTTTGTCCTTTCTTGGGACTAGGAAGAGTCTTGAGTAAAATCCTTGTCCTTGCTCCTGTGTAGGTACCTGTTGAATGGCTCTCATGTTCATGAGAGCTGTAATTTGTTTTTGTGCCTCTGCCCATTGATTTGGTGGCAGGTTTGGCATTCCTTTGATCCTTGGTAAGGTATGAAAGTGGAATCTGTATCCTTGAGATACAATGTTTAGAACCCATTTGTCTTTTGTGATGATGTGCCAATTGTCTGCAAAAAATGCTAGTTTTCCTCCCAAGGGAGTTGCCAGGAGAGATTTGCTTGGTAGTTTGAGGATAGAGTCATTGTGTTTGTCTTCTACTAGCTTGGGGCCTGTCTTCTCCTCCTTTCTGGGTAGCAGAACCCCATTGGCGAGGTTTGTAAGGGCCCTGTGACTGACCTCTGCCCCTTGGGTGTCTGTATTTGCCCCTCTGTGATCTGTCTTAAGCTGGAAAGGACCAGTTTTTTGTTGGCCAATTTCTGCTGAAGCGAAGGGGTTGTACCTGCAAGAAATCCTTGACCATTTGCATAGATTTAGCCTTATCCTCCATTTTCTTTAAAACCTCTTCTGCTTTGACACCAAATAATACATCCTGTTGTAAAGGTGCATCTAATAATTTTGCTTTAACATGGTCAGGGAGGGTTTGGTCTTTTAACCAAGCATGTCTACAAATGACTGAGCCAGTAACAGCTGCTCTACAGGAAGCTTCCAGTGAATCAAATCCGTATTGTAAAGTATCTTGCCCACCTGTTCAGCTGCATGCAACAGATCCTGCATTTTGTTCTGAGTGTGTGCTCATTTTTTGTTTTAACTGAGACATCAGGAATTGTTGATATTTCAACGTGTGAAATTGGCAATTTAATGCTCTCATAGCCAGAGTTGCTGAGGTGTACATTTTCTTTCCCCATCTATCTATCTATCTAGGGCTCTGGAATCCCTTTCAGAGGGCACAGGATTTTTAGTCATAGAAGCCTTTGCTCCCTTAGGACCCTGGGATATGGTTTCTGGGTCAGCTACAGGGCTTTTATAAAGGAATTTGTGTGAGTCAGGTACTCTGTAGTATCTATCTGGTTTGGCTGGAGCAGGAGGTAGAGAGTCTGGATTTAAACTAGACTTCAAGTAGACATCATCCACAATATCTAAAACAGGAGGAATAGCAAGAGGTCTGTGCTGGGGTAATAGAAGGAACTCTCGGAGCCTTTTCTTAGGATCTGAGTAATCCTGGCCTTCCCAGTGGAAATGTTCCCTCATGGTATGTAATGTTTACCCAAAGGAATAGTCTTCAGGGGGAGATGCTGAGGGAATAGACTCTTCAGCATCAGAGTCTTCATAAGGGGGAAAGGAGTATTCCTGTTCCTCAGAAGAATCTGAGGAGAGAGAAACCTGGTCAGAGGATGCATAATCCTCCTCTTGTCTTGGTCTTTTATCAGGAGGGGGATGGGAACCCCTGATAAGGGTAATTAAATCCTCAGCCATCTTAAGCATCTGTTTCTTAGGCATGGGGCCTTGACCTGTAGACTGATGAACAGTTTTCTTAGGTTTTAAAGGAGTTTTAAGTTTTGCATAAGATTTAATGGTGAGAGTAGTTGGTCTGAAGATACCTTCTGCAACCGAAGGTGTTTCCTCTGCACCAGTGTCTAAATCTGCTCCGGTGTCGGTAGATGGCTGCGTCGGCCTAGTAGACTCCACGTAGGAGTTGGCAGCTGTCTGGGGTTCCAAGCTCTGCGGTCGTCAGGGGCTGCGTAGCTGCCTCACTGAAAACCGGAGAACCGGCGACAGGCCCAGCTGAGGCCTCAGGGTCTGGCTTATTCCTAGGCTGCCTATCCTTATCCTTGCGTTTTTTAAGAATAGCAGTCGTCGGCTGCTACGACGGCATGATATAATTGAATTTCCTACCAAAATAATGCCGTGCGAAGTCAAAACGGCTTTTGATAGTGCATTTATTAAACCTAGCGCAAAACCGACAAACCTGTGACGTCGTGGTCTGGGCCTAGGCAAGGAATACAATAGGAGTGGAAGTCCTTATGAGGTATTTGCTTCCCACAAGAAATGCAATTGTTAACTTTTTCTGACATCGGACTGAGGCAAGAAAATGTTCCCCAATGGGGTACTTAGCTTTATTGAAGACTTCGGGCTGAAATTCAAATCGAAAATCTCAGGTGATGGCCGACCGGCACTTGCGAACTGCTTCTGCTTCGGGCACCACGTGGCAAGAAAGACTGAAGAAAATGGCGTTGGATGCCTCTTTTATACCCCTGACGGACTGACATCAGGGAAGAAGTGACAGCAACCGACGCCGGACCAAGACTTTGGAATTCGGGCCGACTGCGGGACCGCCTGATGGCAGGATAACCCCAAGTGTAATGACTGCAGCAGGGTAACACGATGAACATCCCACATGTAATGACTGCAACACTGAAACATGAAGAACATCTAAAGATGTCACAGCACCACTGATGGCATCCACATCTAAGGATGTTATGCTATCACTGATTGCATCCATATCTAAGGATGTTATACTACCACTGATGGCATCCACATCTAAGGATGTCATAGTACCAATGACGGCATCCATATATAGGGATTTCACAGTACCACTGACAGCATCCAGATATAGGGATGTCACAGTACCACTGATGGCATCCAGACATAGGGATGTCACAGTACCACTGATGTCACAGTACCACTGATGGCATCCAGACATAGGGATGTCACAGTACCAATGATGACATCAAGAACTAAGGATGTCACAGTATCACTGATGGCTTCCAGATCTAAGGATGTCAGAGTACCACTGATGGCATCCACATCTAAGGATGCCAGAGTACCACTGATGGCACTCAGATCTAAGGATGTCACAGTACCAGAAATGACATCTAGATGCAAGGATGTCATAGTACCATTCAAGGCATCCAGATCTAAGTATGTCAGTGTAGGACTGATGTCATCCAGATTTAAGGATGTCAGACTACGACTGATGGCATCCAGACCGAAGGATGTTATAGGACCACTCCTGGCATTCAGATCAAAGGATGTCACAGTCCCACTTATGCCATCCAGATCCAAGGATGTCACAGCACCACTGATGGCATCCAGATCAAATGATGTTATAGTTCCACCGGTGGCATCCATATAGTACAATTGTGTACACTTACCAAAAATGTAGATGTTCGAGTGCATTCACTGTTACAGTCATCACACTTGGGTTATCTGCCTGTAGGTAGCCCTCAGTCGGCCCCGAATGCCAGAGTCTTGGGATTTCTGCGCCAGATGCTGTTGCTTTTTCCATGACGTCAGGGGTATAAAACATGCAGCCGACGCCATTACATCAGTTTTTCGTGCCCCAGATGTCAGGAGCCCCCAAAATAGGAAGCAATTACGTGGTGTGGAACACCTCCAGTAAAAAGTAAATACCATAGCCATAAGGTATGGCCAAAAAGAGTAAAGACAGAAAGCATAGAGAAGTCGGGGGCTGGAGGGAGGGTAACCAGGACTGCAACAGTGAATACACTCGAACATCTACATTTATGGTAAGTGTACACAACTGTACCATGTTCTTCATGTTTCAGTGTTGCAGTCATCACATTTGGGTTGATTCCCAAAGCTGAGGAAGGGTGGAGGCAGTCAAGAAGTATTAGGGCTGGCTAGCAGGCCTTGCAAGACTGATGTGGCAAATCCAGCTCTGGATTTAGAAAAGACAGGTAAGTGGTAATGCTTAGAACTCCAGGTTGCAGCCTCCAGGATGTCCCTGGTAGGGACTCCCCTGAGAAATGCTGTAGAGATTATGGTAGCCCTAGTGGAATGAGTTTTGATCCCCTGTGGGATAGGTTTTCCATGGTGTTTGCAGCAGAAATGGATGCAGTGTGCTATCCATTTGGAAATGATTTGCTTTGAAATGGCCTTGCCCTCTGCCCCTGTAGCAAAGCTGACCAACAGCTGGTCAGTTTTTCTGAAAGGCTTAGTCCTGTCAAGGTAGAATTTGAGCTGTCTGTGCACGTCCAAGGAGTGCAGGATCCTTTCCCCTTTATTCTGAGGATGGCAAATGAATGGATTGGCTTAAAGCCACACTGGATACCACCTTGGGCATAAATGATGGGTTAGTCCTGAGGGAAACCCTGTCCGCATGGAAAATAGTGAAGGGTAACTCAGACCCTCTTCTTGCTGAAGTGATGGCTAGAAGTAAGGCTGTTTTCCAAGAGAGGAATTTTAACTCTGCTGTAGCAGCAGGGTCAAAAGGGGCAAGCATGAGCTTCTCTAGTACAAAGTTAAGGTCCCAGGCAGGAGTGGGAGCTCTCCTCAGGGGTTAGCTCCTCTCAGGAACTGTTTGATCAGAGGGTGATAGAAGAGGGTTGGCTCAGTATTGTAATGAGCTGAGATGGCAGAGGCATGAATCTTAACTGAAGAGAAATACAGGCCTTTGTGAAGTAGCTCTGCTAGGTAATCTAGGATTTGAGGTAAGGTGGGCATGACTGTGTCCTTTCCTTGAGACTGGCTCCCAAACAATAACAGGATGTCCTAGTACTAGGCCATCTGGCCTCAAGGATGACGTCCAGCCCCTGTTTGCTGACGGTTGCTGGTGGTGTATTCAGGGGATAAGCCAGGCTGCAAGGTTCAGGGTTTGCAGCTGAGGGTGCAAAATCTATCCCTCCTGCTGGGACAGCAGAGAGGGGGTCTGATGTAGGTGCCAGGGTGGCACCGCTATTGGACTGCGTAGGAGTGGGTACCAGTGCTGGCGTAGCCAGTCTGGTGCAATAAGCATTGTCCTTGGCCTGTCCTGTTTGATCTTGAGTAGTACTTTTGAGAGGAGGGGCAGAGGGGGGAATGCACAGATTGAGAGGTTTTCCCATGTAAAGAATAAGGCATCCACTTTCCATGCTTGGCTGTGGGGATTTCTGGTGCAAAGGTTTCTCAATTGATGGTTTTGGGAGGAAGCAAAGAGGTCCAGCTCTGGTGTCCCCCACCTGTGGATTAGAAGTTTGAATAAGTTGGGTTCCAGTTTCGACTCGTATGGGTCCAGTAGATTTTTGCTTAAGTCGTCTGCCAGTGAATTTTGTTTGCCTTGCAGGAATTGAGCTTGCAGGTGCACGTGGTTGCTCAAGGCTCTGTTCCACAGGGTCATGGCTAACCTGCAGAGTGAGTAGGAATGAGTTTCCCCCTGCTTGTTTATGTACCACATAACTGTGGTGTTATCTGTCTTTATCAAGAGTTGTCCTGGAAGAATAAAGTATTTGAAGGCTATCAGTGCATTCTGTACAGCTAACATTTCTTTTTGATTGATAAGCAGGTGAATTTGTCCTGGGCTCCATTTGCCTTGAATGCATTTGCCTGCCATGTGAGCCCCCATGCATAGTCTGATGCATCTGTTGTCAGGGTTTGGGCAGCAAGGTGTTGAGTGAAAGGGAGTCACTTGCGGTGACAAGCCTCTGCCCACCAAAGGAACTCTGTCCTTAGACAAGGAATGATAGGAATCAGTGTTTCCAGGTTCTGAGAATGTTGACACCAGAGACTTTTTAAGTACCACTGAAGTTTCCTCATATGCAGTCTTGCATATGGAATTAGTAGAATGCATGAGGCCATGGACTCTAGGGCTTGCAGTATTTTTCTTGCAGATAGCTGGGATTTGGTTGCAAGTAGTTTGTCAAATACACCTGCTTTTCTGGAATGAGGAATGCCATCTGGGAAGCTGTGTTCAAGCTTGCTCACAGGAATACAATCTTTTGGCTGAGTACCAGATGTGATTTCTTTTCATTGATGGAATACCCCAGAGAGGTTAGGAGTCTCTTTACAAACATCAGGTGCTGAAGTAACAATTCCTGACTGTCCGCCTGAATCAGGCAGTCATCCAAGTATGGGTAAATTTGAATATTTCTCTGCCTGCACTATGCAATGGCTTGAACCAGGCACTTTGTGAATACCCTGGGCGCAGTAGATAAGCCAAGAGGAAGTGCACAGAACTGATAGTGCATAGAGCCTGCCCTGAAACATAGATATTTTCTGCAAGATTCCCTTATGGGGATGTGCAGATAAGCTTCTTTTAAGTCTAGGGTGACCAGCCAGGAGTCATTGGTCAGCACAGGAAGCAGCTGCTGGAGTGTAAGCTGTTTGAATTTTGGTACCACTGGGAAGGTGTTGAGAATGGACAGATCCAAGATGGGGTGCCAAGAGTTCCCTTTTCTGGGCACCAGGAACAGTCTGGAGTAGAAACCCTATCCCCTTTGCTCTGTTGGAACAGGTTGAATAGCCCTGATACTGAGAAGAGAAAGTACTTGCTTTTGAGCCTCTGCCCACTGGTTTGGAGAAAGGTCTGGCAACCCACTTGGGGTTGGCAGTGAGTGAAAGTAGAATCTGTAACCTTGGTATACAATGTTTAGAACTCATTGGTCCTGGGTAATGGACATCCAGTTTTTTGCATGCAGGGCGAGTTTTCATCCTAGGGGTGCAAGTACTTGGGAATGGCTGGGAAGGATGACAGACAAGTCATTGTGAACTTTTTTCAAAAGGATGTGGCTTACCACTCCCTATTTTTGAGGTGGGAGCACTCCATTGTTTAGATCTCTGCATACCCTGAGACTATAGTCTTTGTGGTCTGTTGCCTCTGGGTTTGGACTGAGAAGGTCTGATAGGGACTGGAAAGGACCAGTTTTTAGAAGGCCAATGCCTACTGAATCTAGGTGGCTGTACCTGTAAGAAATCTTTAACAGTCTGCATACATTTAGCTTTTCCTCCATCTTTTAAAGAACTTCTTCTGTTTTGTGCCAAACAAACATTCTTGGTTTAATGGGGCATCTAGTAATTTTGCTTTGACATGGTCTGGCAACATTTGTTCCTTCAGCCAAGCATGCTTTCTCAGGACAGACCCAGTGACAGCAGCCCTGCAAAACGCTTCTAAGGCATCAAAGCCACACTGCAAAGTATGTTTACTAACTAGGTTTGCAGAATACATTAACTCTTGTAAATCTTTATTTTCTGTACAATCAGGAATCAACATTTTTTGTTTAATTAGTTCCATAACATGCTGCTGGTACTTCAACATGTGAAACTGGCAATTCAAAGCCCTGATGTCAAGAGTTGCTGAGGTATATACCTTCTTACCCCATCTGTCTAAAGCTCTAGAATCCCTGTCCAAAGGGGTAGGGCTTTTGGCTGTAGTAGCCTTAATACCTTTAGGTCCCTGAGAAATGGTCTTTGTATCCACAGTGGGATTTTTAAAGAGAATTTTGATTACTCTGTAGTACCTGTCAGGCTTTCTAGGAGCTGGTGGTAAAGTATCAGGGGTAAGACTGGATTCCATGAAGACATCTACAATACTCGGACAGGGGGTATAGCTAGAGGCCTGTGCTGAGGCAAGTCTAAAAATTCTCTGAGTCTCTTTTTGGACTGTGGGTAGTCCTGTCATTCCAAACGGAAATGCTCTCTTAAGGTATGCAAGGTTTCACCAAAAGAAAAGTCTTCTGGAGGGGAGGCAGAGGGAATGGAATCCTCTGCATCTGAATCCTCATGGGTAGATAAGGGTATGTCCTGGTAATTAGAGGGATCAGAGTCACTGGACTCATGGTCTGTAGAATCAGAAGGAAAATCAATTATTTCTCTTTTAGAGGGGAAAGGCTGGCTTCCCATAATTAAAGTAATAAGGTCTTCAGCCATTCTAAGCATATGTTTCTGTGGCATGGGAGCTTGAGAATGTGCTTTGGTCGTCGGTTTCCTAGGCATACTGCGAACTCTGGGCCTGAGAAACTCAGTCGTTTTAGTCAGAAACGACTCAGTTTAATACGAACATCGAAAGGTCTGAATGCACAGCAGCTCCGGACCCATCCAAGGTAGAGACATCCGCAGGTTCCATAGTCGAAGAAGCATCTCGCGGCATACCAGACTCCAAATGGCTTTCAGTAGAGGCCTGTCACTCTGTAGAAGCGGGTATTAGGGGCTGTGAAAGCACCTCACTGAGAAACTTAATGGAAGCGTCGTCGACAGTTTTGGACCTATGCAGTCTGTCTCTGTCTTTATCCTTATGTTTTTTCGGAAGATCAAAAAGCCATTTCAGAATACGGAGAAAAACAGCGAAAGAATTTAGCAACAAAGATAGCCTGACGATGAATATTTTGGGCATTAAACAAGGCACAAAACCGACAGCGGGAAGGTGGCTTAATGGCTAAGTTGCTTGCCTTACAAACCCAAGGTGCAGGGTTTGAGTCTCACAAGGGATAACTGGCTAGGCTTAAAATGGCTCGCAAGGGCAGTCAGCTTAGTAATAAACTATGAACCTATGAACTATGAGTGAGGGACGCTGTGGTCTGGGCCTAAACAACTGACATAGTAAGAATGAAAATCTCTGTGAGGTGTTTGCTTTCCACAGGCAAGACACCGGTTAGCGCAAGAAAAAAGGATCCCCAATGGGTTACTTAGCTTTAGAAGACTTCAAGTTTGAAACTCGAAAAACGAAAATTTCAGGTAGCAGCCGACCGGCACCTGCAAACTGCTTCTGCTTCGGGCTCCTCCACGGCAAGAAAGACTGATGTAATGACATCGGCTGCATGTTTTATACCCCTGACAACCTGACGTCATCGAAGAGGCGACAGCATCCGATGCATAAATCCCAAAACTCTGGTATTCGGGCCGACTGAGGGCTACCTGCAGGCAGATAACCCAAGTGTGATGACTGCTGATGGCTACAACAGTGAAACATGAAGAACATCTAAGTGCCTTTAAATACCACTGATGGCATCCAGATATAAGGATATTCTAGTACCACTGATGGCATCCTGACAGAAGGATCTTACAGTACTACTGATGGCATCCAGATCTTCTAAGGATGTCACAGCACCACTGATAGCATCAAGATCTAATTATGTCACAGCACCACTGATGGCATCCAGATCTAAGGATGCCACAGCACCACTGATGGCATCTAGATCTAAGGATGCCACAGCACCAGTGATGGCATCCAAATCCAAGGATGTCACAGCATCACTGATGGCATCCAGATCAAAGGATGTTATAGTTCCACTGATGGCATCCAGATCTAGGCGCCTTTAAGTACCACTGATGGCATCCACATCTAAGGATGTTATGCTACCAGTGATTGTATCCACATCTAAGGATGTTATACTACCACTGATGGCATCCACATCTAAGGATGTTATACTACCACTGATGGCATCCAGATCTAAAGATGTTCTAGCACCTCTGATGGCATCCTGATATAAGGATCTTATAGTAGCACTGATGGCATCCAGATCTTCTAAGGATGTCACAGTACCACTGATGGCATCCAGATCTAAGGATGTTATGGTACCACTGATGGCAATCATATCCAAGGATGTCACAGTACCACTGATGGCATCCATATCCAAGGAAGTCACAGCACCACTGATTGCATCCAGATCTAAGGATGTCACAGCACCACTGATGGCAAACCAGATCTAAGGATATCACAGCACCACTGATGGCATCCAAATCTAAGGATGTTATATAATTCCACTGATGCCATCCAGGTCTAAGCATCTTTCAGTACCGCTGATGGCATTCACATCTAAGGATGTCATGCTACCAAAGATTGCATCCACATCTAAGGATGTTATACTACCACTGATGGCATCCAGATCTATGGATGCTCTACTACCACCGATGGCATCCTGATATAAGGATGTCATAGTACCACTGATGGCACCGATATCTATGGATATTATAGTACCACTGATGGCATTCAGATCTAAGGATGTCACAGTACCACTGATGCCATCAAGGTCTAACAATGTCACAGTACCAGTGATGACATCCAGATCTAAGGATGTCACAGTACCAGTGATGGCATCCAGATCTAAGGATGTCACAGCACCAATGATGGCATCCAGATCTAAGGATGTCACAGCACCACTGACGGCATCCAGATCTAAGGATGTCACAGCACCACTGACGGCATCCAGATCTAAGGATGTCACAGCACCACTGATGGCATCCAGATCTAAGGATGTCACAGCACCACTGATGGCATCCAGATCTAAGGATGTCACAGCACCACTGATGGCATCCAGATCTAAGGATGTCAAAATACCACTGATGGCATCCAGATCGAAGGATGTCAAAGTACCACTGATGGCATCCACATCTAAGGATGTCAAAGTACCACTGATGGCATCCACATCTAAGGATGTTATAGTTCCACTGAAGGCTTCCAGATCTGGTTAAGGTGTTTGCCTTACAAACACAAGGTATGGGGTTTGAGTTAAGGGATAATTGGCTTGGCTTAAAATGGCTCACAAGGACAGTTAGCCTAGTACTAATCTATGATCTAAGCACCTTTAAGTACCACTGATGGCATCCACATCTAAGGATGTTATGCTACCACCGATTGCATCCACATCTAAAGATGTTATACTACCACTGATGGCAACCACATTTAAGGATGTTATACAACCACTGATCACATCCAGATCTATGCATATTATAGTACCACTGATGGTATCCAGATCTAAGGATGTCACATTACCACCGATAAACTAAGAAAACACTGAGCCATGCCAGAAGCAGTCCCTTTGAAGTTTAATTATAAAATGAAAACATTAATGCTCCACATAGAGTACGTTTTCATAAACAAACTTCCTCAGATGCAAAAGCCATCTGAGAAAGTGTGTTTACAAAAATGTACTCTATATGGAGAGTTCATTTTTATTTTACAATTAAACTACAAAGGGACTGCTTCCGGCATGGCTCAGTGTTTTCTTGGTTTATTGTGGACATTTCAGCCAAGTTATTTCTCCTCTTCTTTGCATTTACATTACTACTGATGGCATTCAGATCTGAGGATGTCACATTACCACTGATGGCATCCAGATCTAAGGATGTCACAGTACCACTGATGGCACCCAGGTCCGAGGATGTCTCAGTACCACTGATGGCACCTAGGTCTAAGGATGTCACAGTCCCACTGATGTCCTCCAGATCTAAGGATGTCACAGTCTCCCTGATGGCATCCAGATCAAAGGGTGTCACATTACCACTGATTGCATCCAGAGCTGAGGATGTCACAGCACCACTGATGGCATCCAGATCTAAGGATGTCACAGTACCACTGATGGCATCCAGATCTAAGGATGTCACAGTACCACTGATGGCATCCAGATTTAAGGATGGTAGTATCACTGCTGGCATCCAGATCTGAGGATGTCACATTACCACTAATGGCATTCAGATCTAAGGATGATATAGTACGACTGATGACATTCAGATCTAAGGATGTCACAGTACTACTGATGGCATCCAGATGAAAGGATGTCACAGAACCACTGATGGCACCCAGACCTAAGGATGTCTTAGGACCACTGATGGCATCGAGATCTAAGGATGTCACAGCACCACTGATGGCACCCAGATCTAAGGATGTTATAGTTCCACTGATGGCAACCAGATCTATGGATGTTACAGTATCTCTGATGGCATCCAGATCTAAGGATGTTATAATGACACTGTACTTGGGCCTTGAACAACCAATAATCGAGTACAATGCACCCTCTGGCATGTACCTCACCAGGCACCTGCAACAGTGGCAGCTTCCTCAGAGGTTTATCATGAAAACAATACAGGGTATAACCAATGTGTCATATGTGAACCAATTAAAAGTGCCATCACTGTATTCAGTTCTTCTGATTACTAAGGGGTGATCTGTGCCTTACCTACAAGGCAGTCTTTGACCCAGCACTTATGGAAATGTTGCATATTCACAAAACTAACTGCACAAGAGTTATCCGCTCCAAAGATCTAACTTGATCTCTGACATGAATAGATCATGCTGGACAGATGCATGTTAGTCGGAGCATGCCCCTCCTTTGGAATAGGCTTCCTATTCAGGTGAAGCAGAGCCCTTCCCTGGCCATCTTTAAGTGCAATCTGGACCACTGGATGGGAAATCGCAAATTCAGTCCGGGGATGGCCCCACCCTTATTGACAGAGACAGTTTGTAAAAATAGTTCCACTTGCTGACTCTTATCTTTCCCCTAGGGACAGAAAATTAGGCAAAATCGGAGTAAAACTGCCTAGGCTTGTAAAGGATGTTGAGCTGTTAGCCTAGTAATCTCCTATGAACCTGTGAACAATCAGATGTACTTAACCAACATTTTCAAAATGTTATGTGAGGTCATGTGCTACCGGACAACCGACGTGTGCTTCACGAACAGAGCGTACAAGGTACGTCACCCTGCTGGATAGATATACTTAACCAACATTTTCAAAATGTTATGTGAGGTCATGTGCTACCGGACAACCGATGTGTGCTTCACGAACAGAGCGTACAAGGTACGTCACCCTGCTGGGTATTTTTGTTTTCTAGAGGCATGAATTTCTCAACAAGTCTTATTGACAGTGTTGTCTCCAAACTGGTCATTCCAACATTTTTGGAATACCAGAGTTAGATAAGGAAATTTTAATCCAGCATTTTGCCTACAGTGTCAAGAGTATGTTCAAAAAACAAACCTTTTAAGGTGTTTTGTAGACAAAGCTGAATCCCATTTTAAATAACATATCTTCATTTTTGTACCAAGGTGTTTTTTTTTTTTTTTTTGTGAACAAGTTAAAAGCAGTTGCTGTCAATGTTCAAAGTCAGCTAGCTACGCTGGACAGTGAAACATTGAATTCTGTGATACCTCAAACCAAGAACAGTTCAGCTATTAAGTTGTTGTTTGCTTTCTGAGTCTAATGTGGAAGGGATTGTTTCTTTTCTGAAGACTGTATCAGACAACAAATCTTTTTCAACAAAACGTATTTTAAACAGGTCTTGAATGTAGAGATTTAGCATCATGGATAAATTGTATGAGAAGATCATTCCTACATCCGCGGAGGCTCTCAAAAAAATCTACCCAAGCAACAGGGATCTCCAAAGCAGAAGCACAGGTAACCTCCACCCCCCAACATAACCCAAATGACACACAGCCCAAAAACTCAGTGTGCCACTCAACCACAGCCCATAAGGCACAACAACGTTCCCAACACTCTAGTCATAGGTGACTCTATAGTCAGGCACACTGATGTTCCACTCACCAGGCTAAACAAGGAGAAAGTTACTGTCAGCTGCCTGTCAGGTGCCAGGATCCACCACATAATGCATGCACTTAGGTCACGCCACAGCAAGTACAAATATGACTTTGTCATTGTCCATGTTGGTGTGAATGACCCGAAATGTATCTCCCTGAACTACATGAAAAGAGACACGGAGGAGCTTTCTGATCTTGTAGCCCAGGCAGATATGACCCTAGACCTGAGTAGCATCCTGCCATCATCCAGAATGATACCACAGTACAAGGACAAAATGATTGACTTTAACAACTGGCTAAGCTTCTGGTGTCATTCTAAGGGGATCAAGTTAGTGTCTGCCTGGAATGACATGATCGACAAACCACGATGCTTTGCCAGAGATGGCCTGCACCTGTCATCGTTGGGATTCCGGATACTGGCTAAGGCTCTTGCCAACCCTATAGTGCCTTTTTTAGGCAAGATTCAAATGACAAATTCACCACCATAACAGGTACAAACAAGCAAAATCTGAGGGTAATGCTACTTAATGCTAGAAGTCTAAACCTCAAAATGCACTCACTCGAGGTACTCCTTAAAATGGAGAACATCAACATCTGTGCAGTGACAGAGACCTGGTTCAAGGCTCCAGAGAGCACCCCTGCATTACCAGGCTATAATTCATACCACACCTTTCGGCCACCTAACCCGGACCGAAGCACTAAAGGTGGAAGCGTGTCCATATACATTAAGGATATCCACACCTCCAGGCTAGTTGCTCAGCATAATGCATCTAAGACCACAATGCAAACTGTAGCTTGCTACTGATCCCCCACCATGCCCGAGGATTCCCACTCCTCATTTCTTGATACACTGGAAAATATCAGGGTACAACCTAACACCCTAATAATGGGCGATTTCAACTACCCCACCATTAACTGGGAAAACTACTCCTGTACCAACTCTTGTGCTCAACGTTTTCTGGAATTCATAAACTCAAATGCCTTGGATCAACTTATCCACACCCCCACCAGGGGCAGCAATATCCTAAGACCTGGTCATTACCAACACAGGCAACCGGTGTTCCACACCAGAGGTCAATTCCTTGTTGGTCAGATCCGACCACAAGCAAATCATCCTAGACATCCACATCCCACCCCACCCTCCATTAGGTAAACCACCGTAAAAAACTTCTCCAAAGCCAACTTCATGCTTCTTAAGACAGAAGTGGCAAACTTCACGACACCCATGCTGACAGACAATACAGATACCACTGCTGAATCCTATACAATTGCACATTATAAGCACTTACATGAGTGCATGGATCATACAATCCCTAACAGAACCAAGATGCTATCCACCAAAAAAGGAAGCCAATCTGGTGGTCCCCTGCTATAAACAAACTCTACAACAGAAGAAAGAAACTGTTGCAAAAAAGAGTAAAATCCCATGATTGAAGGAACTCCATGGTCAGCCTCAGTAAGAAGCTGAGATCCCTCAAAAAATCCTCCAAAGCTAGTTACGAAAACAAAATCGCCACTGATTCTAAAGACAACCACAAAGCATTCTATAGCTATGTCAAGAATCTCAATGGCAACACTCAGATCTGCTCTGAGTTACAGCACAATGGCACTAAATATCCAGAACCAACTACTGATATTGCCAACATCCTGGCAGATAGGTTCAGTGCTATCTTTACCCCTCTCTCATCCCCTAAAGGGCCGATCTCTATACCCAAAGAATGCAAAGTACCTGTAATCATGGCTGCACAGGTAAAAAAATACACTCTCCAAAGCCAAGAACACAGCATCCATGGGACCTGACAACATCCCAGGCTGCGTTCTACATGAACTACACAATGAACTGGCACCCCACCTAAGTACCATGTTCAATCAAAGCCTCACCTCAGGCTTTGTGCCCACTGAATGACACACAGCAAAGGTTATCCCACACCACAAAGGGGGAGCCACCACGGACTACTGCCCCATTAGCCTGATGAGCCTGGTCTGCAAGGCTATGGAGCATATCATCATGGAACTTATAAACAATGACATTGGTAATCTCCAAACTCTGGACCCTACCCAGTTCGGGTTTGTAAAAGGCAGGTCATGTCTCCTACACCTGATAAGACTTCTTTGAAGCAGTCACCAAAGCCGTAGATGAGGGTAAGGTGGTTCACACAGCCTATCTAGATTTCGCCAAAGCTTTCGACACCATCCCCTTCTCTGGAATTATAGACAAACTCACTAAACTAGATATACATCCCTATGTCACAAGATGGGTTGTCAAATGGCTAACGAACAGAACCCACACTGTGAAAGTAGCAGACTCTAAATCCAACTTCAAACCAGTGACAAGTGGAGTACCACAGGGTTCAGTCCTAGGCCCTCTCCTGTTTGGTATCTACCTCTCTGAAGTAGAGGATAACACATAAGGTCTTTGGCTAACGAAGTTCGCAGATGAAAGCAAAATAGGAGCCATAATCAAAACTCCTAACGATATGGACATCCTACAAAAGGGCCTCACCGAGACAGATTCCTGGTGTCAAAGCCATGACCTCAAGATCAATGCCAAAAAGTGCATTGTCATCCCTTTTGGTAAAAACTCTGTACCCATAGGTTCATAGGTTAGTACTAGGCTAACTGCCCTTGTGGACCATTTTAAGCCTAGCCAATTATCCCTTGCGAGACTCAAACCGTACACCTTGTGCTTGTAAGGCAAACACCTTAACCATTAGGCCACCCTCCCAACTACCTACCACATAGGCAGTAGTCTACTTGACACCAAAGTGTGATAACAGACCTTGGGACACAGGTAGACAGTAGTCTCTCCTTTGATAATCACATCACCACAGTAGTCAGGAAATCCTTCTATATGGCACACCATCACAAAAGTTCTCTCATCCAGGAAAAAAGAGGTAATTGTTCCTGTCTACTCATCACTTATTAGACCTGTTATAGAGTACAACGCCCCTTTTGGTATGCATCTCACAAGACATCTACAACAACTGGAAATGCCACAGAAATACCTCACAAAGAGGATTACTGGCCCCAAACAGATGCCCTATGCAGACAATCTCAAAAAACTCTAGCTTTACTCTGTCGCATATCGCCTACTCAGAGGCAATCTGTGCCTACCATACAAAGCTATGACAAACCCAGAGCTGTTGGACATGCTCCAGATAAAGAAATCCCAATCCCTCCGAGCTACATGCTCTAGGGACCTAAACCTTGTCACCACAATAAACAGAACATGCTGGAGGGATAGATTCCTGTCCCAGAGACTTCCCATACTCTGGAACAGACTACCTATCTATATCAAACAAAGCTCCTCATTAACACTCTTCAAGAAAAATCTTGATGATTGGATGGAAGATAGGAAATTCACCCCGGGGATCACTTCTGTGGCTCTGCTTGACAGTGGCACAGGAAAATAATTTTCTTGGGTGGCAAAAGCCAGGGGCACCATTTGGCTAGGCTTATATATGCCCTAGGGCCAATAGCCTAGTACCTATCTATGAACCTATAAATCATTCCATATTCATCTGCCATTTCTTAATTTAGTCCATTTTGTTATGGTAGCAGGGCCTGGATGGATTCAATGACTTCATATGTCACATTAACAACAGTACAGATATTCTGTCTTTTACACCTGAGGAGTCCCTTTACGCTGCACAGTGCACAGATATCGAAGTGTATAAAGATGCTGTGAGTAACAAACTACTGACTAAAATTTACAGGAAGGAGCGTTGAAGCAACAGCTATTGTCATTTTAAGACTGCACACCAGAGGTGTATACAATGAAATGTTGTTAAAAAACAAGCCGTGAGGTTTTCAAGAGTAACAAACAATTACACAGAGTTTCATACTGAAGTGAACAAAGTATGAGAAATATTTGAGATGGGGTTATAAGGAAAGCAAGAGAGAGAAACAGATAAATCTATTGCTGATTTAACAATTGAAGGCTAAATAAATATGGCTACCACTCTCACTTGTCTTGTACTGGTTAATTTAAGGAGTCACATCAAGATTTCCATTTCCATCTGTATAGGTATTAACTATAGTGTGAATGCTCGCACTACTATATCTATTATCATATGTCTCAGCTGTTCTGCATTTGGGAGAGTACACTGATTTGACTCCCAAAGCAGCGTCTCCTCTGCTATTCTGCTCTGCCTGCAGACAGCTCTGACTTCTGCTTTTTTTCACTGGCTTGGCTTCACAGCCAATGAGAAACTTGGCGCTCACAGTCAAAAGAACCAAAGGCAGATATGGCCAAAATGTTTGCACAACTACACTGTGTTCATAAATGGCATTAGAAACTCAAGAATCTGTTTAATAAACAATCACTAAAAAAACAAACTGAAACAAAAAGTTTATTATAGATGTAGATACCTTGTAAATAGTTGATGTTCTTGTTTTTTGTTGTTAATGAAGTGTATGTTTTTATTTATCAATGCTAAGTTCATACATACGGTTATAACCCTCTTGTTATTGATTCATATTCTTCAATAAAACATTTTTTGAGTAAAGAAATTACACTAGAGTGTGCAAAGGGTCTAGTTTGGGATTTTCATTTGCGGTAGTTACAGAAGGCTGTTCACCAAGACAAAGAACAGAAAACATGAGAATTGTTGTGTATACAGAATTGACGGGGGAGCAGCAGAGAAATGATGAAGAAAAACACTGGCAATTTCAGAACACTTTTCTTCTGTTTTGGAGCATAAATGTGTTCTGTATAAGACCTTGGGCCATTTGTATTGGTCTGTTTTTCTTGCCCAAGCGTGTAACTTATTCTGTTTTATCTGCTCTCCCCAAAAATAAATAAATAAATGTTCCGTACCCTGCACTTAAAGTAGGTACATTGTGTTTTCAAAAGTAATCTGTTCATTCAGCTGACTGTTGTGCGTTTTTGCTACAAAAACTGTAACTGGTCTTTTGGTAAATGCAACATATTATTTGTAAGCCAGAATGCACATTGCACTATTAGAAATAATCATGGAAGCTATAAATTCTGTTTCTATATCAGCCTTAATAAAGACGAAGCTTTTGTGTTTATTAGTAGCAGCACAGCACCCACGCTGTCATGGCAATACCGCCTTGCCATAGCATGCACCCTTGGACATGAGGGTTACTTTTCATAAAGGTTTCAAATACATTTGTATAAATTCAGATGCACTCATAATAAATAGTAGGGCTTCAGAAATGTGCTTCACTGGAAAACATTGAGTCTAATTTTTCCTGTTACTGGTAAGGATGTTTAACTGTATGTTGTTGGCATTTCCAGGATCTTAACATTTGCCTGGATACGTGTACTGCTGAAATAACTTCATGTACTATTAGAAAGTGTTTATAGTCTCAACTAAAATTATGTCTTCACTGATCTTATCTCCCTCTGCATTACAACTAAAATCCTTTAGGGATCTAAATAAGCAGACGGGGAGCAGGTAATGAAATGCATATCGGAGACTATGGAACTAAAATCCTTTAGGGATCTAAATAAGCAGAAGGGGAGCAGGTAATGGAATGCATATCGGAGACTATGGAACTAAAATCCTTTAGGGATCTAAATAAGCAGACGGGGAGCAGGTAATGGAATGCATATCGGAGACTATGGAACTAAAATCCTTTAGGGATCTAAATAAGCAGACAGGGAGCAGGTAATGGAATGCATATCGGAGACTATGGAACTAAAATCCTTTAGGGATCTAAATAAGCAGAAGGGGAGCAGGTAATGGAATGCATATCGGAGACTACAGAACTAAAATCAGTTAGGGATCTAAATAAGCAGAAGGGGAGCAGGTAATGGAATGCACATCGGAGACTATAGGGAGAGCAGGTAATGGAATGCATATCGGAGACTACGGAACTAAAATCCTTTAGGGATCTAAATAAGCAGAAGGGGAGCAGGTAATGGAATGCATATCGGAGACCATGGAACTAAAATCCCTTAGGGATCTAAATAAGCAGAAGGGGAGCAGGTAATGGAATGCATATCGGAGACTATGGAACTAAAATCCTTTAGGGATCTAAATAAGCAGAAGGGGAGCAGGTAATGGAATGCATATCGGAGACTAAGGAACTAATATCCTTTAGGGATCTAAATAAGCAGAAGGGGAGCAGGTAACGGAATGCATATCGGAGACTATGGAACTAAAATCCTTTAGGGATCTAAATAAGCAGAAGGGGAGCAGGTAACGGAATGCATATCGGAGACTATGGAACTAAAATCCTTTAGGGATCTAAATAAGCAGAAGGGGAGCAGGTAATGGAATGCATATCGGAGACTATGGAACTAAAATCCTTTAGGGATCTAAATAAGCAGAAAGGGAGCAGGTAACGGAATGCATATCGGAGACTATGGAACTAAAATCCATTAGGGATCTAAATAAGCAGAAGGGGAGCAGGTAATGGAATGCATAACGGAGACCATGGAACTAAAATCCTTTAGGGATCTAAATAAGCAGAAGGGGAGCAGGTAACGGAATGCATATCGGAGTCTATGGAACTAAAATCCTTTAGGGATCTAAATAAGCAGAAGGGGAGCAGGTAATGGAATGCATAATGGAGACCATGGAACTAAAATCCGTTAGGGATCTAAATAAGCAGAAGGGGAGCAGGTAACGGAATGCATATCGGAGACCATGGAACTAAAATCCTTTAGGGATCTAAATAAGCAGAAGGGGAGCAGGTAATGGAATGCATATCGGAGACCATGGAACTAAAATCCTTTAGGGATCTAAATAAGCAGAAAGGGAGCAGGTAATGGAATGCATATCGGAGACTATGGAACTAAAATCCTTTAGGGATCTAAATAAACAGAAGGGGAGCAGGTAACGGAATGCATATCGGAGACCATGGAACTAAAATCCTTTAGGGATCAAAATAAGCAGAAAGGGAGCAGGTAACGGAATGCATATCAGAGACCATGGAACTAAAATCCTTTAGGGATCTAAATAAGCAGAAAGGGAGCAGGTAACGGAATGCATATCGGAGACTATGGAACTAAAATCCATTAGGGATCTAAATAAGCAGAAGGGGAGCAGGTAATGGAATGCGTATCAGAGACTATGGAACTAAAATCCTTTAGGGATCTAAATAAGCAGAAGGGGAGCAGGTAATGGAATGCATATCGGAGACTATGGAACTAAAATCCTTTAGGGATCTAAATAAGCAGAAGGGGAGCAGGTAATGGAATGCATATCGGAGACTATGGAACTAAAATCCTTTAGGGATCTAAATAAGCAGAAGGGGAGCAGGTAATGGAATGCATATCGGAGACTATGGAACTAAAATCCTTTAGGGATCTAAATAAGCAGAAGGGGAGCAGGTAATGGAATGCATATCGGAGACCATGGAAATAAAATCCATTAGGGATCTAAATAAGCAGAAGGGGAGCAGGTAATGGAATGCATATCGGAGACCATGGAAATAAAATCCATTAGGGATCTAAATAAGCAGAAGGGGAGCAGGTAACAGAATGCATATCGGAGACCATGGAAATAAAATCCTTTAGGGATCTAAATAAGCAGAAGGGGAGCAGGTAACGGAATGCATATCGGTGACTATGGAAATAAAATCCTTTAGGGATCTAAATAAGCAGAAGGGGAGCAGGTAACGGAATGCATATCGGTGACTATGGAAATAAAATCCTTTAGGGATCTAAATAAGCAGAAGGGGAGCAGGTAATGGAATGCATATCGGAGACTATTTATTTTATTTATTTATTTGCTGTTGTTTAACCAGGATAGTCCATTGGGCCCAAAGAACCCGTTTTCAATGGAGTCCTGGGGAGAAAAGCTCCACATACAGATTATACAAAGATTATGTTACACAATACATAAAATACAAAGATTAATTTCAATACATAGATTATATAGAGAAAAACATAAGTATCAAACAAAACAAGTAATAGAGGCGAAATATAAAAAGAAATAGTATTGTGTTTGTTTTTTTTTTAATTACTTGGTACAAGTGAGTAGTTGAATGGTGGAAGCAAGCATGAATTTGCTAGCTGGGAATGGAAAAAGAAAGAGGCGTAGTGGTGGAAGTAGGGTAAGTTATGAAGGATGTGAGCAGGAGCATTCCCATGAGGATGTTAGATGAGAGTGCAGTAATTTTTTAAAGTGTGGGAGGCTAGCAATTGTACGGATGGATGAGGGGAGGGAGTTCCATTGGCGTGCTAGTGAGAAGGACAGGAGGTGTTGTCCTGGAGCGTGTATGGGTCTATAGACCTCTATGAGGTTTTGATTGTTAGATCTTAGAAGTCTTTGTGTTTGATGCATTTTAAAGGTAGTTGAAAGAGAGGGACAGAGTGCTGGCTGGAAGATGCATTTATGTGCGTAGGTGAGTTGAGTGTAGGAGAGGTAGTGGGGTAGCTCTAGCCAGTTGAGTTTTTGGAGAGGTTCACAGTGATAGGTAGATTATTTGCTGCTGGTTGCAAATCTGGCTATTTTATTGTAGCAAGATGATAGTTTGGATTTCAGAGAAGATTGTAGGTTTGTTAGAAGAGGGGCGCCATAGAGAAGGGAGGGAAGGAGAAATGTGGTAGCGAGGGTAATTTTGGTAGTAGAGGTGAGGAACCGATGGTGGCGGTAGAGCATGCCTTGTTTTTGATGGGTTTTTTTTTATATATATATTTAGGAGTAGATGGGAGTTGAATTTCAGCTTGTCATCAATTTGAATCCCAAGTAGTTTGGCTTCAGATACCAGCTCAAGACATGTATTGTTCTGGCTGGTGAAGTTATTAGTTTTGGAGGGGGAGAATATCATAAGCTTGGTTTTAGCAGCATTGAGTGCAAGGTGGTTCTCTTTCATCCATCATTCTGTGGTGGAGAAGGCATCTTGAGTTAGTTTTAAGAGAGTTGGGATGGATGGGGCAGCACAGATGATAGTGGAGTCATCAGCATATTGAATAATATTTGCAAGGGGGATAGAGCGGAAAAAGTCATTAATGAAAATATTGAAGAGGAGGGGGCTGAGAATAGAGCCTTGTGGGACACCTGTGGGTGTGTCACGGAAGGATTAGGTGGCTTTTTTCCACTTGACAGCCTGTTGCCGATTGGAGAGATAGCTAGTAAACCAACAGAGGGAAGAGGGAGAAAGGTTTAGGTTAGAAAGCTTAGTAAGAAGGAGGTTATGAGAGATCGTATCGAAAGCTTTAGAGAGATCGAGGAGGATGGTAGATACAATGAGGCCAGAGTCCTTAGCTTTGTTCACAGTTTCAAGGAAGGCTAGGAGGGCAGTCATAGTACTATGATGGGGTATGAATCCATGCTGTGTAGGAGTTAGTAGATTGTTATCCAGAAGATGTGGAAGGAGTTGAAGATGGATACATTTCTCCAGGAGTTTTGAAATGGGAGAAAGGATGGCGATAGGACGGAAGTTGGAAATATTAGTACTGGTTCCACCTTTGTGCAGGGGAATGATGTAGGCTTTGTTCCAGATTAGAGGAACAACATTTTCTTGGATTGAGTGGTTAATTAGGATACTGACAGGGAGGGCAATGGCTTCAGCAGCTATACTAAGGTAGTATGAGGGAATGTTATCAGGGGCATTGGTGCATGGTTTTAGTTTCTGCAGGAGTTTTTTATGGTGGATGTAGGAATACGTTTGATAAGGAAAGGTGGAGTTGTGGAATGAGTGGGGGAAGGTGGGGGAGGAGAAGTATGAGGTGATGTGGGAGAAGTTAGAGATGAAACAGCTTGAGGAGGAGTGGGAGAAGTTGTAGGGGAAGATACCTGAGAGGAAATGCAGGTTGGAGGAGTATTGTTTGAAAAATAGCTGGTGAGTTTGGAAATAGAGTCTATGAAGAAAGAGTTAAATTGGGTTGCAAGATCAGTATCATCAGTATTTGGGCAAGGGATTGGGTTTCCTGTGTTCCCGGGTTTTAAAAGGGTAGTTATGCCTTTCCAGAACTTCTGAGGGTTGGTTTTGAAATTGCTTTGAAGTCGGGTGAAGTAGTTACGACGGTCTGCAGAGATAAGTTTTTTAACTGAGTTACAAAGGGTTTTGTATTCGTTGAGGGAAGAAGTAGTTTTGTTCTTTTGATATCGTGTCCAGGCTTTGTCTCTTAAGTTGCATGGTGGTTAGGGTGTTTATACTTAACCAGGGTGTGGATTGCCTTTTTATTATTTTGGTTTTTAATGGGGCATGAGTATCTAGAAGGTTGAGGAAGGTGGTATTAAAGTGAGTGATAGCATTTTCAAGGGGAAGAGTCTTTAAGGGGTACCAGTTCAGTGAATTTAGTGCAGCTGAGAAAGCTTCAGGGTTGAATCTCCTATGGCATCGGGTAGTGATGTAATTATGGGTGACTTGTAAGGGAGAAGGGAGACATCTTGTGTAAATGGGGAGGTGGTCGCTGAGGGAGTCAGGTATTGTTCCATTATCTGGGTAGTAGTGGGGGTGGGAGACTAGAATCCAGTCTAGGATGTTGCCACTGGAGAAGTCTTTGCTTGGTCTAGTTATGGTATTGATGAGTTGGGAGTAGTTACATAGGTTGATGTTAAGGGAGTGTGAGGGGGGATTGAATGGAGGACCAGTTAATATTGGTATCTCCCATGATTATGGTTTCATTGTTGATGTTGGCTGAAAGCCAAGAGAGGATTTCTTCTAGTACTGGAATATTGTCCCCTGGGGGAATGTACAGTGAGGCAATGCAGATATATTTATGTTTGTTTAGCTGGAGGTGAGCCAGTATTAGTTCTGCATTTTGGAACTGGGGAATAGCTTTATCATAGGGTGTTAAGTTTAGGGAGGATGAGTAGAGTAGAGCTTCTCCACCACCTTTTTTATGGGTTCTGTCTGATCTGATGATTGAGTAGTAAGGTGGTATTATCTCGGAATCTTTCATGTGTGGCTTTAGCCAGGTTTCAGAAATAACTAAGATGTCTGGTTTGTTGTGGGATAGCCAAGCATGCAGATTTGGAATTTTGTTAGCTATGCTTTGTGCATTAAAAGATGCAAATAGGATGGATTTAGGTATTGAAGAGGGGTGGTTTGGGCCTGGGTTGGGATGTATATCGCCAGATAGCAGTATGGAAGTTAGGAGTTGTGTTAAGTAGCAGAGGTAATTGGATTGTTTAGGTTGGGAGGTGTGGGTTAGTGGATTAGTATAGGATATGGGAAGGTGATTATATCTAGAGGTGTTATGAGAGGGGATTGGTTTGTAGTGAAACCATAGGATATGGTTAGTGGGGTATAGTTCATGAGAGATAGAGTTGGTATAATAGGTATGAGTTGTGTGGAGGGAGTAGGTTGTGTGTAGGAGTAGGGTGTGGTTGAAGAGATAAGGTTGGGTAAGATGGTAGATGAAGGTAATGTTTAGGAGAAGTATTAGTAGGATTGAAAGGGATGAATATTTTATGGACATATTTGGGTTTTAATAAGCCAGTAGGAGTTTGGTAAGGGGGTGGGGTAATGGAGATGTGGGTGTGATAGGAAAGAGGGGGGGGTGAAAGGAGGAGAAAGAGGTGGAGTTTGGTAGGAGTGGAGGAAGTGGGTGTGTCTATGTGGGTATAAGTGTAGATGTAGTGGGGGTGGGTAGGAATTGGGGGTAGGGTAGGGGGTGGAGTGAGCCCGCAGGGCGAATGGAGCGGGGAAGAACAAGGGAAGAGAGATCAACAGCAAAAAAGTATCAGCAACTGCTGCTGTTAAGTAATGGTAAGAAGAGATAGAAGGTATAGAATCAGATAGGGACAGGCACTTTGTGTGGGTGGAAGAGTTGTTCGAGGTGGATAAGTTAGTGCTGTTCAGAGGGAGAAAAATGCCAGTTTGCAGTAAAGAAAACAAGAATTACAGGCTTTTAAGTAAGCTTGTAGGTTTAAAGAGGGGAAGCCAGGTAACCTTGGATAACCACCAGTAGTTGGGTAGAAGATGCTGCCACCTTGTGGTGAGAAGGGAGAAAGCAGGCAACCAGTTGAGCAAGTCACATACCACTTCACAGGGAGAGTATGTGGAAATAGGGTGTCTGGGGGAAAAGGGGTCCACTAGAGGTACACAGTAGGCTGCTGAGTCACCTCCAAGGGAGACCAGATTAAGGTAATTGGATTACTAGGTAGGTGTACAGGCAAAAAAAACAATTGGTTGAATGCTACCTACATTCAAGCAGAATCTTTTAAGGGCAGTCCTCAGGAGCTCTATAGTTCAGTGTAGTAGGCAGTTCCAAGGAGTTCAGAGAGGTGATACAGATGAAGTTCTGCAATATTGTTTTCTTTTGTTTTATTTAGTTTTGAGGTGGGGAGGGAGCTTCGGAGGTGAGCTTCCAAGAGATCAACTGTAAAAAGAGTGGAGACAAAGTTTAGGTTAGGTCCAAAAATTAAAGTTTTTTTAAAAACTGTTGGTAAAGAGAGGAAGGAATAAGAGGGAACAGTATAGTAGGACAGGAATAGTATGCAAAAGTGTAGTAAATAAATACAGAAATTCAAGGAAAAGGATGTAGACGTAGTTTATAGGTAGATAGGGAGTTAAAGGTCTTTAGAGACAGAGAGTAGCTTGCATACAGAAAAAGTAAAACATTATATGTTGCCAGGGTTGTTTAAGCAAAATTGAAACTTTGTATTCGGCCAGGGTTTTCCAAAATACAAACTGAAACAGTATATACTGCCAGGCTTATCTAAACAGCTATAAAAGTAGAAGACGAGGCCAGGTACACTTTTATATACAACCAAGAAGTAGAAATCTCTGTAGAACACTGCCTTGAAAGTTACAATGGCAAAATTCTATATAAGGAAGGATAGTTCTTTTCTTCAAATGCTAGGCAGACAGGGTAGTTAAACAAACAGGCAGATAAGGCATGTTAGGAAAGGCACTTGAGGTAAGGCATGTTCCTACTTTAAACATTCAGCTCACAATTTAGGAGGCAGAAAAAAATCAAATAATAGAATACCTCTAAGCAGAATAAGCATGATTACAAAGCATAATACATTAAACATTCCATTCGCAATCCAGTTACATAGAAAGATCTAAATAATATAATATTTCTAGGCAGAATAAGCATATATAACAATTAAACTGGGGAAAAGTACAGCTTCTTTAAAAAATAAAACATGGTTTAGTAGGGTAATAATAAAAAAAAAAACTACACAATTGTTTTATGAAACGGCTGCCTTAGGAAAGAAATTAGTGTGAATATACCTAAGATGGGTGAGTGATTTATCTAAGGGAACTATAGTAGGTAGTTGTACTTCCATTTTGCTGACCTATGGTGTCAATCTGTGTACGGCTGAGAATACATGGGAGAGATAAATAAAGCCTTCTACCAACAGTCGCTAGACTTTGTTTGCTGGTCAGGCATTAAAAAACCTGTCCAAGAAGAGCCTAGTATTAAAGCCTTCTACCAACAGTCGCTAGACTTTGTGTGTTGGACAGGCATTAAAAAACACTTTGAGGGAGTGTTGATTATGCTACAGACGTGTTGGAAGAAAAATGCGAGCAAAACGCAATGTCTTACAGCATGTGTAAGGGACGGCATGTGAAATGAGACATACTATGGTGGCGCCTTGACCGTGATCACTATGGTTAGGTAAAGAAGGCGCAGAAAAGAAATTTCTTAAAGCAGGTCACAGATAAATGCTAGGAAGAAGCCTCGAAGGGGCTCTCCCAGTGTAGAAAGCGAGGGACTCGGAAGGGAAGCTACCAGGTTACATTACAGGTGATTACTAGAACAGCCTAGCAAAAATGCTGGAAATAAGGAACGATTAGAGAAAGCTAGCGAAATGCTAGTAGGTAGGTAAGACTATGGAACTAAAATCCTATAGGGATCTAAATAAGCAGAAGGGGAGCAGGTAATGGAATGCATATCAGAGACTATGGAACTAAAATCCTTTAGGGATCTAAATAAGCAGAAGGGGAGCAGGTAATGGAATGCATATCGGAGACTATGGAACTAAAATCCTTTAGGGATCTAAATAAGCAGAAGGGGAGCAGGTAAAGGAATGCATATCGGTGACTATGGAACTAAAATCCTTTAGGGATCTAAATAAGCAGAAGGGGAGCAGGTAACGGAATGCATATCGGAGACCATGGAACTAAAATCCTTTAGGGATCTAAATAAGCAGAAGGGGAGCAGGTAACGGAATGCATATCGGAGACTATGGAACTAAAATCCATTAAGGATCTAAATAAGCAGAAGGGGAGCAGGTAATGGAATGCATATCGGAGACTATGGAACTAAAATCCTTTAGGGATCTAAATAAGCAGAAGGGGAGCAGGTAATGGAATGCATATCAGAGACTATAGAACTAAAATCCTTTAGGGATCTAAATAAGCAGAAGGGGAGCAGGCAACGGAATGCATATCGGAGACCATGGAACTAAAATCCTTTAGGGATCTAAATAAGCAGAAGGGAAGCAGGTAATGGAATGCATATCGGAGACTATGGAACTAAAATCCATTAGGGATCTAAATAAGCAGAAGGGGAGCAGGTAACGGAATGCATATCGGAGACTATGGAACTAAAATCCTTTAGGGATCTAAATAAGCAGAAGGGGAGCAGGTAACGGAATGCATATCGGAGACTATGGAACCAAAATCCTTTAGGGATCTAAAAAAGCAGAAGGGGAGCAGGTAACGGAATGCATATCGGAGACTATGGAACTAAAATCCGTTAGGGATCTAAATAAGCAGAAGGGGAGCAGGTAATGGAATGCATATCGGAGACTACGGAACTAAAATCCTTTAGGGATCTAAATAAGCAGAAAGGGAGCAGGTAATGGAATGCATATCGGAGACTATTGAACTAAAATCCGTTAGGGATCTAAATAAGCAGAAGGGGAGCAGGTAATGGAATGCATATCGGAGACTATGGAACTAAAATCTGTTAGGGATCTAAATAAGCAGAAGGGGAGCAGGTAATGGAATGCATATCGGAGACCATGGAACTAAAATCCTTTAGGGATTTAAATAAGCAGAAGGGGAGCAGGTAATGGAATGCATATCGGAGACTATGGAACTAAAATCCTTTAGGGATCTAAATAAGCAGAAACGGAGCAGGTAATGGAATGCATATCGGAGACCATGGAACTAAAATCCTTTAGGGATCTAAATAAGCAGAAGGGAAGCAGGTAATGGAATGCATATCGGATACTATGGAACTAAAATCCTTTAGGGATCTAAATAAGCAGAAGGGGAGCAAGTAATGGAACGCATATCGGAGACTATGGAACTAAAATCCTTTAGGGATCTAAATAAGCAGAAGGGGAGCAGGTAATGGAATGCATATCGGAGACTATGGAAATAAAATCCTTTAGGGATCTAAATAAGCAGAAGGGGAGCAGGTAATGGAATGCGTATCGGAGACTATGGAAATAAAATCCTTTGGGGATGTAAATAAGCAGAAGGGAAGCAGGTAATGGAATGCATATCGGAGACTATGGAACTAAAATCTGTTAGGGATCTAAATAAGCAGAAGGGGAGCAGGTAATGGAATGCATATCAGATACTATGGAACTAAAATCCTTTAGGGATCTAAATAAGCAGACGGGGAGCAGGTAATGGAATGCATATCGGAGACTATGGAACTAAAATCCTTTAGGGATCTAAATAAGCAGAAGGGGAGCAGGTAATGGAATGCATATCGGAGACTATGGAACTAAAATCCTTTAGGGATCTAAATAAGCAGAAGGGGAGCAGGTAATGGAATGCATATCAGAGACTATGGAACTAAAATTCTTTAGGTATCTAAATAAGCAGAAGGGGAGCAGGTAATGGAATGCATATCGGAGACTATGGAACTAAAATCCTTTAGGGATCTAAATAAGCAGAAGGGGAGCAGGTAATGGAATGCATATCGGTGACTATGGAACTAAAATCCTTTAGGGATCTAAATAAGCAGAAGGGGAGCAGGTAACGGAATGCATATCAGAGACTATGGAACTAAAATCCGTTAGGGATCTAAATAAGCAGAAGGGGAGCAGGTAATGGAATGCATATCGGAGACTATGGAACTAAAATTCTTTAGGTATCTAAATTAGCAGAAGGGGAGCAGGTAATGGAATGCATATCGGAGACCATGGAACTAAAATCCTTCAGGGATCTAAATAAGCAGAAGGGGAGCAGGTAATGGAATGCATATCGGAGACTATAATGGAGACTATGGAACTAAAATCCATTAGGGATCTAAATAAGAAGAAGGGGAGCATGTAATGGAATGCATATCGGAGACTGTGGAACTAAAATCCTTTAGGGATCTAAATAAGCAGAAGGGGAGCAGGTAATGGAATGCATATTGGAGACTGTGGAACTAAAATCCTTTAGGGATCTAAATAAGCAGAAAGGGAGCAGGTAATGGAATGCATATTGGAGACCATGGAAAAACTTCTGCCTCTGCTGATCAACAACACACAGGTGTCTGTCCCACTTGGTAAAGTTAATCTAGTCAGTATGCTTACACATCACAAATTTATACTGGGGTTATTAAATGCAGAGGTAGCCACTTACTTGCTTTGTATTGCATGGAAGAATGTATGCATTACTGTTAAATATCATACTGCAGTAAGGATGCATTGCTGGTGTGACTGCATATCTGTTTAGTGTCACAAGGGTACGTCCCTGCAAGAGTGTACATTTATATGACATGCACCCACTCCCAGGGGCACAAATGTATGCATTAGCAAATTTAAAGAGCTAAGATTTAGGGCCATCAGCTATCATTTTTGATGGCCCTGGACCTCTCCTATGATTTAGAAGTGACAAACCATTTAGAAAAAACTGCAAGACCCAGCCAAGCTAAAACCTTAACTAAGTAAAACCTTAAACCTCATGCAGCAGAGGCCCATGGGCAAATGACTCTTTAAGGACAGACCAGTGTTTCAGCAATATTACTTCTAACTGCTCTTGACTTTTGACTTTTTAAGTCTTTATGGGTACATTTGAGGCAGTAAATCCAAACTCCACTAGCTGTGGACACGCATGTTTCAGCCTTTTTTGACTTTGTCAGTACAGGATAAGTGGATTGTTTGGCTATATTTTATAAACATGCAGCAGGAAATCAAGCCGGACGTCCATAAACATTAAGGTACCTGCAAAATGTACCAACTAACATCCAAACTAAAGGGTAAAAAGGTCATTATCCTAGTTGAGAAGCACAAAGTACATTCAATAAATCCTGTTCCTTTTCTGCAACACATTTCAGAAGCTGTTGTTTGCATTCTCGCACAACTATGTGCAGCGTACCAAGTCAAACCTTTACCAGCAGGATACTTCAACAGCTTGTCACGGTACTTGTATTTTCACACTATATTCTGTTAACATATTTTATTAACGTACATCAAAAAGACATTTCTATAGTTTGGCAGATTTTTTATGTAATCATGATGTACTCTGTATTAACGTATTGTACTGTTATAAAGAGAAGAAATTTGTTCTCCATTTAATATGAACTATGCATTCCTTCATTTTACTTTAAAATACCTTTATAATGCTTTGAAGCAACTGGATGTTCGGGCTAGGCTCCTTAATGGTTTCCTGGACTGTATGTCTAATAACTACCTCTGAACTTGTGTAAAACCACGCTGCTTGTGTATGTAAGAATGCAGGCCATCATTTTCTTTTAAAGATTTGGTCATATAGGGGCTTTAAACATTTTTGTTAATTGGCGTAAAACAAAAATGGGCTTGAAGTCCTGTATTAATGAGGAGGTGGAACCTTTTCATGGGAATAATCAGAAGATGGTTAAACTGCAGACGGACTACGTGAAAGACTGTATACATATGCAAGTGGGGTTGGTGATGAAGTGTGCGGTTAAATGTGAAAAAAATATGCAGGATGCAGGATTTTATTGTGTGTCACTTTATAGTCTCTTAAACTCAAATGGTGGGCAAAGCAAGTTGCGAGTCTACCTAAATCTAATTACGTGTTTCTTGCAAGTCACAGGGAAATCAGTTGAAACTACTAACTGCCTAGTGAGTGAAAGACTACAAAATACTTGTGACATGCATTAAATCTAATTATGTTTTTCATCTTTATCATCAACTCCTTTTTACGCATGTTTTACAAGGGGTCAGGATATCGTATCACCTGTCGCCATCTCTTTCGATTCACTGCCACTCTCCTACCTTATTTTACAGTCATGCATAAAATTTGGACGCCCTGGATTCCTCCTGCCTAGTTCTCTCTGTCCCACATCATCTTCACCACATTGTTTTATTCTTTCCTGCATATGTGCCTGAACCACCATGACCTGTGCTCTTTGACCTTCTCTGCCATTGCAGCTACTCTGGCTTCTGCTCCGTTATCTTCATTTCTTCTTCTATCCCACAGTGCGCATCCCGCCACTCATCTCAAGCACTTCAACTCCATCACCTCCAGCTTCCTCAACTGCTCTGCCTTACTGCCCATGTTTCTGCACCATACAGTAGTACTTGTCGCACCATCATTTTATACAACTTTCTTTTCAGCTTCTTTGGCATTCTTCCTTCACAGATTCTCCCAAACAATCTGTCACAGATGTCTGCAGACCAGCTGATTCGAGTTTTGACTTCCTAGATACCGGAAGCTGTTATCCTGCTCCAGTATTTTCTCTTCTATCTCAGTTCTCAGTTTCTGATTTCCCCTACTTTCTATCATAACAAGTGTCTTATCTGTATTCAGGTTCATTCCATGTTCCTTCAGTTTTGCAGTAATTTCCCACGATCCTTAGCTGAACTTCTTGCTCACAGTCTGCCTGTAATACCACATCATCTGCATCCAGCAACTTTGTTGATCAGTCCCTTCAAACCTGTTTGGTAATGTAGTCCATCAAAAGTATGAACAGCAGTGGGCTCAGAGTTGAATTCTGGTGTACACCCACTCCCACTGGGAACCCCTCTGTGAGGCTGAACACTGTTTTTACATGGGTCCTTGGGTCCTTTTACATAGACTGTACTAATTCCACCAAAGTTTCTGGGACTTCATTGCAGGACTGCCCAAATCATACTTCTTGGGACCTTGTCATGTACTTTCTCCAAGTCTAGGAATGCCCAGTTGGACTTGGTTCTCATTCGGTTGCATCCTGATGTGAAGCCAAGCTGCTACTCATCTCCCATCCTACGTTCTACTACTCTAACACCCTCTCTAGAACTTTCATGCAGTACAACAGTAGTTTGATACCTCTGTACTGCCCACAGTTGTGAACGTCCCCTTTGCTCTTACACATTGACACCGACATGCTTATATTCTGGTCATGTGGGAAAGACTTCTGTCCATACTGCTATCCACTATCTCACCCACAGTAATGTTAAACCACAAAGACTTGATTTTGAAGAAGGAAATTTTAAAAAATATAAAGAGCTGAAGCTGGAAGATATGATGGAAGCAAAAGTAGCCAAGTACTGCTGTTGCTAACAAATTCCATCAATTAAATGATAGATCAGCAAGACAAATCTTCAGAAGGCAAAAGCAAACTACACAAGAAAACAGAAAACATTGAATGGTCTCAGTAAAGGTACAAGATGGTAAGACTGTTTTATGAGAAGACGCAGAAATGAAAAACCTGTAAAAGTGCAGGGGTGTGCTGTAAAGGAAATGGAGGAGACTGTCAAAAAAGTGAAAAGATTTAGAAGACAAATCTAAGAGCAATTGGCCTTCTAGAAAGAGTGGATTGTTTACTCAGCTGTGATGTAAAATTACAAAGAACGTTTATAACAAATGTGACGCCCATGCACTGGCCCAGTAATCAAGGAGCCTCAATCCTCACCACAAACACCAGTGAGATGTGTCCACATTGGGAAGGATAACAAATATTTAAACACAAAACAAATACACACACAGTAAAGCACAATTTCCCTTAAGAGCACACTGAGATCACAGTCAGTCTGGGGTTGGTTTCTCCCTTTCTCTCCACATCCACAATAAGACTCCCCACTGGCACAGCTATAGGGTACAGATCTCAGCCAAATAGTCAAGCCAAAACCTCCAGTGCCCTCTCTGTCCAACCAGTGCTTTGTGTCCCTGCCCAGGAAGCTGACACACACATAATTTAAGATTTGGTTTATATACAAACACACAGACACTCCTGGGGAAGGCTGGCACATGTTCTCCAGCTATGCCCCCTCCTGCCAGGCTATAAGGTAGTAATCACTGCCACCAACTACTGTTATCAGCTACTAAAAAGGCCCTTACCAAAGGGTATCCAATTATTACTGTGCAATATTATTACCCAATTAGTAAGTGTAACAAACAGCAAGGCTCATTTGGAGTGGCTTTGTACAGTATCACTATATACATGCAATGTACTCTAGAGCTTAAATTATATTTACACGAAACAGTCACAGTTGAAAGGTTTAAAAATATTTAATAATAAATAATAAGTACACAAGACAAATCTTCTCAATTCAACACAGTGCTAGTCAAGAGTTCATAAATCACAGGAAAATGCTTAAAATAATACCGTGGAATAGCCTGAAAAATATAGAAAGACACTAAATGCTATCTAACTCTAAGAGCAATCACAGTTCTAAATAAACTTACATATAGAGCAAAGGCAGAGTTACTGGTGAGTGATGTTCTTCAGACAAACTCCAAAAATGCTCTGATTTTCTCTCGCTCAGAGAAAGTCTTAAAAAATAATACATCACTGCTGACTCACTTTAAACACATTCATAGATGGCTCTCTGGAAGTAATGTTGAATTTTCTAAAACCAAAATAACTTCCACAAACAATGTTATCAATATTTCATTGGCTATTTTGACTGAATCTGATTATGTGACACTTAATAAAGGTTTGAACTTCATCCCTGGTTTTTTTCTCTCGGAAGATACTTTTGTTGACGATTTATATGCTTTCTGTAGACTGCTTAATCTTAAATTACATTTTCAGGACACTGGATGGGATAATGGGATGTGGAGCACAGCGGTTTCAAGTTTCATACAGACACTCTTGTTCCGCCTATAAACAAAAATGTGGAGGTATTTCAAAAATGTATACTGAAAGAATTACACTTTGGCTTGAACCGTCGTAAATATATTTCTCCTAATTTGACACCAAAGGAAATGGATGCTCTAGAGAATTTAAGGAACAACAAGACTACTGTCATTATCCAAGCAGACAAAGGTGATGCGACAGTAGTAATGAATAGGTCCATGTATGTTGAGGAGGCTGACAGACAGTTACAAGATGTTAGATTCTACACATGTATGCCCTATGATCCCACAACTAGGTTCAAAAATGATATAAGATTCATTTTTGGAATCTGCAGTCAGTGAAGGCATAATAGATAAATATACATTGTTCCATTTAAAAGTTAACGATCCTTCATCACAGTATTTTTATCTTCTTCCAAAAATCCATAAAGACATTAATAAACCACCAGGGAGACCTATTGTTTCTGTAAAGGGTTCCCTTACTGAACCTCTATCTGCATATCTTACAATGTATTTAAAACCTCTATTACAAGGGGTTAGGGCAAGGATACAGGACACAACAGAATTTCTAAATATTGTTTCTGACACCCAATTGGAGCCAGGTTGGTTGACGTGCACCCTGGACGTTACTTCTCTATACACCAGTAATTCACATTGGGCAGGATTATGTGCCCTGGAATACTGGTTGAATAAAAGGTTGTAATACAGTCCGGGATTTAATGCCTTCCTTTTGTGTTTGGCAGAACACGTCCTTTCTAAAAAACATATTCTACTTTAATAACAAATGCTATCTACAGTTGAAGGGTACAGCTATGGGTGCATCTTTTACATCCATATATGCTGATCTATTTATGGGTTATCTTGAACAGATTACCATCTATGATTGTAGTCACAACATATTTCTTGATGAAACAGATATTTGGCGGAGGTTTGTGGATGACTGCTGGATGGTATGGAAATCGGATGTTATATATCTACAAGAATTTGTCCAGTATTTGAATGAGAATAAATGGCATATAAAATTTACGGTTAATCGTGTTTAACATCTATTTCTTTTCTGGATGTAACCATATATAAACAACCGGATGGTACCTTGTCCAGCTCATTATATAGAAAATCCCCATCATTCAAATACATAATTACACGCCTCCAGCTGTCATCCTAAACACATTATTACTAACATCCCCAAGTCACACTTCATGAGAATACATAGCATCTGCGCCAACACTGAGGAC
Organism: Protopterus annectens; assembly: GCF_019279795.1. NCBI lineage: Eukaryota > Metazoa > Chordata > Ceratodontiformes > Protopteridae > Protopterus > Protopterus annectens. The sequence goes on along the minus strand of NC_056750.1, from coordinate 869,660,977 downwards.
TATGAGCATTTTGATCAGGATTTACTCAATCATTTTAGAGAATGTGGGTATCCTATGGCCAAGGTGTTTAAGACCAGTAGGGAGGTTCAACAACTCTCCAGAAACAATCTACTTACGTATAAAAAATGTCAGTTCCAGAGGGATCACAAAATCAGGTTCACTATTACATATGGTAGAAATACACATGATTTTTTGGATACAGTGCAAAGTACAGTTTTGTACCTACCATAAATGTAGATGTCCGAACTGGATAGCATCTGCAGTCATAACAACTGGGTTGTCCTGTCGTCAGGCAGCCCTTCGGTCGGCCGGATTCCAAAGTCCGGGTCCGGCTTCGGCTGATGTCGCACTTCACCCGACGTCATCTCTGCTGGTCTTCGGGTATAAAGGCATCAGCCGACGCCATTTTCCTCAGTGTTTCTTGCCCCAGATGCCAGTTGCCCTCTTGGAAGGCTAAATTTTGGGTAAATGCCAATGTTTCCAAAAGATAGAAGGCAAACACAAAAAATAAGCATGTATGTACATATATACAAACAAATACACCATAAGAGACTCCCCCCACCAGCTAGCTATTAGGAGGGTAAATACCCTAGGAGTACCACAGAGGGGAAGGAGGGAGGGTAATCCTGACTGCAGATGCTATCCAGTTCGGACATCTACATTTATGGTAGGTACAAAACTGTACTATGTCCTTCATGGATGCATCTGCAGTCATAACAACTGGGTAGAATACCATAGCCAACTAGGGGAGGAGGAAGAATAGATTATGGTGTGGTTAGGATCCCTTGCAGTACAGCAGTGGCAAACCCTGCTCGGGATCTGGAATACAGAGGTAAATTATAATGCTTGGCAAATGTATGCACGGAGGTCCAAGTAGCCGCCTCAATAATGTCCTTGGTTGCCACTCCTCGTAAGAAGGCTGTGGTAGTGGCTGTTGCCCTTGTTGAATGAGGCCTTATGTTCTGTGGAATTGGTTTTCCATGGAAGGAGTAACAGAATCGTATGCAATTTCCTATCCATTTGGAGATTGTCTGTTTGGAAATTGCTTTTCCTTCCCTTCCTGTTGCATAGGCTACAAAAAGCTGGTCAGTTTTTCTGTTACTTTTTGTTCTGTCCAGGTAGTAGCGTAGCTGTCTATGTACATCCAAGGTATGCAGCATTCTTTCCCCTCTGTTTTGTGGGTTGGGGAAGAAGGTAGGTAGGTGGATTGCCTGGTTTAAAGACACTCTGGATACCACCTTAGGCATAAATGTAGGATTAGTCCTCATGGACACTATCTTGGTGGAAGATTAGGAAGGGTTGTACTGCCATTAGGGCCTGAAGTTCAGAAACCCTTCTTGCTGATGTTATTGCCAGTAGGAAAGCAGTTTTCCACGATAGATGCTGTAGGTCTGCTGTTGCTGCTGGTTCAAAAGGTGCGAGTGTCAACTTTTCTAGCACAAAGTTCAAATCCCAAGCTGGCAATAGTGGTTTCCTAGGAGGTTTTACATTCTTGATCCCTCTGAGGAACTGCCTGAGTAGAGGATGTGAGAAGACAGGTGGATCAAAGCTGTATTCTGCTGAAATAGCTGATGCATGTATCTTGATGGAGGAATAGGACAGGCCTGTATGTAGAAGCTCTGCCAAGTACTCCAGGATGTTAGCAATATCTATATTCGACACATCTTTTCCTCTTTCAGCACTCCAAATGACAAGCCTTTTCCATTTCCCTGCATAGTTCCTTCTTGTTGAAGGTCTGCGGGCTTCAAGGATAATGTCTTTAACCCTTTGGGAAAGATCTGGATTAGTTGCTGCTATGTGATGTTCCATGCATTCAGTTGCAACGTTTTTAGGTTTGGATGCATGATGCTGTAGTTGTTCTGAGTTAACATCAAAGGCATCAGGGGTATTGACCACATTTTGTCCCAAGACATGCTCCTCAGCAATGGGTACCAGTGTTGTCTTGGCCAGTTCTGAGCTATCAGGATTATCCTTGGACGTTCCTCCTTGATTTTTAGTAATACCTTGTGTATCAAGGGAAGAGGTGGGAATGCATATGCTGTCAGACCTTTCCAGCTGAAGGAGAGCGAATCCACTTTCCATGCAAGTGGATGGAATGTCCTTGTGCAGAATTTTTTGAGCTGGTGATTGAGAGGGGAAGCGAATAGATCTATCTGTGGCATTCCCCATTTCTTTGCGATGGTCTTGAAGATGTCCGGGTGTAGCATCCATTCGTGAGCATCCGAGGTGGTTCTGCTTAACATGTCTGCTAGAGTGTTCTCCTTTCCGGTACAAATATTGCCTGTAACTGGATGTTGTAGCTGAGTGCCAGGTTCCAAAGGTCCAAAGTCATTCTGCATAGGGGGTATGAATGAGTGCCTCCCTGTTTGTTGATGTACCACATGACTGTGGTGTTGTCTGTCCTTATCATCAAATGGCCTTCTTTGAGAAATGGTCTGAATTTTTGGATTGCCAGTTTTACTGCCAGCATTTCTTTTAGGTTGATGTGCAGGTGAAGCTGGTCCTGCGTCCACAATCCTTGTATGCATTTGTCCAGCATGTGAGCCCCCCATCCTAGGTCTGAGGCGTCTGTTGTGATGGTTTGGCTTGCTTGATAGTTGTGAAAGGGTAAGCCTGGGTTTGACTGGCATGCTTGAGCCCACCATAGGAACTCTGTTTTAGGCATGGGATTAGTGGAATTTCTGCTTCTAGGCTGTGCCTGTGTTGGGACCATAAATTCTTTAGGTACCACTGTAGTTTTCTCATATGCAGTCTGGCATGTGGAACCAAGATTATGCATGATGCCATGAAGCCCAAGGCCTGCAGAACTTTTCTTGCTGTTAGCTTGTTCTGTTTTGTTAGTGCCAAGAAGTAAAGAGGGAGTTCTTTGGTTTTCTGCAGTTAGGAATGCCATTTGTTTTACTGTGTCCAATTCCGCGCCCAAGAATGTCCTTGTTTGGGATGGAATCAGCCTTGACTTTTGTAAATTGACTGTGTATCCCAGTGCTTGTAGCAAGTAAATGACCCTTTGTAAATCTGTTGTCAGCTTGCTTTTGTTGTCCCCTTGTAGCAGGCAGTCGTCCAGGTATGGATAAATTTGGATTCCCTGTAGTCTGCAGTGGGCGATTACTGATGCCAGGCATTTTGTGAATACTCTGGGCGCAGTAGATAAGCCAAAGGGCAATGCTGAGAATTGATAGTGCTCTGATCCTGCAAGAAATCTGAAGTATCTTCTGCAAATTGGTCGAATAGGGACGTGCAGGTATGCCTCCTTGAGATCTAGAGTTACCAGCCAACACTCCTTGCCCAGCATGGGAAGAAGTTGCTGTAGGGTCAGCATTTTGAATTTTGGGACAATGATGTATGTGTTTAAGGTGGACAGGTCGAGAATAGGTCTCCAACTTTTTGCCTTTCTTGGAACTAGGAAAAGTCTGGAGTAGAATCCTTTGCCTTGTTCTGTTATTGGTACTCTTTCCACAGCTCTCATCTTTGTTAATTGCATTATCTGCTGTAGAGCTTCTGTTTTTTGATTTGGAGGCAGGTTTGGCATTCCTCTTTTGACTGGTAAAGTGTGGAAGTGGAACCGTAACCTTGGTCTATGGTTTGCAAAATCCACTTGTCTTTTGTGATATTGTGCCAGTTCTTCGAAAATAAGGTTAATTTTCCGCCTAATGGTGCTGCTATTTGTTCCCTGGTAGGCAGAGTTAGAATCAAGTCACTGTGATTGTCCTGTTGTAGTGGTAGTGGCTGTGCCTGTGCCTCTGTTATTACCTTGCCACTGTCGTCCTCTGTAGGCACCCCTCTGGATTGATTTCTGCCTCTGGAACGTCTATTCCTGCCCCTTTGGGATCTTGTGGAGTCAGGAAAGGACCAATTTTTGGCAGGCCAGTTCCTGCTAAACCTTGGGGCTGAACCTGCAAGAAATCTTTAACCGTTTGTACAGATTTTGCCTTTTCTTCCATTTTCTTCATTACCTGCTGGGCAGGTGTACCAAACAAACTGGCCTTATCCATAGGAGCATCTAATAACTTAGCTTTAACATGATCCGGTAAGACCTGTTCCTTCAGCCATGCATGTCTTCTTATCACTGTGCCAGTCATGGCTGATCTAAATGAAGCCTCCAGTGCATCATAGCCACATTTTAAGGAATGGTTACTAACCTGTTGTATGTTATTTACCATTTCTAATACATATTTCTTATCTATAGAGTCATCAGAGGATAGTTTTTTAGTTAACTGATCAAGCATAAACTCTTGGTATTGTATCATGTGAAACTGACAGTTTAAAGCTCTAGCTGAGAGAGTAGCAGAGGTGTAGACTTTTTTGCCCCATCTGTCTGAAGACCTGGCTTCCCTTTCAGAAGGAATAGGGATTTTTGCTGTGGTCGAGGCTACTGCCTTAGGCCCCTGGGATATAGTTTCGGGGTCTGCAAGTGGGGCCTTGTATAGGTGATGATGAGTGTCTGGCACCCTGTAAAATCTATCTGGTTTGGCAGGGGCTGGAGGTAAGGAATCTGGTGCAGTGCAGACATCATTAAATGCATCGTCCACAACAGAGAGGACAGGAGGTATAGCTAAGGGCCTGTGTTGTGGTAGGTGCAGAAAAGTCCTAAGTCTTTTTCTGGAATCTGAGAAATCCTGTTCCTGCCATTGGAATTGTTCTCTCATGGCATGTAAGGTTTCCCCAAAAGAGAATTCTTCTGGTGGAGAAGCAGCTGGAATGGATTCTTCAGCATCTGAGTCTTCATAATTGGAGAAAGGAGCCTCTGGCTGGTCTGTAATTTCTGAGTCATCCGCAGAATCATCAGAGGACACAGGCTCGGGGGGCTCTGCTCTAGGTCTCTTTTCTGGGGGCTGACAGGCCCTGTCTGGGTGAGATTGAGATCCCCTAATTAAGGATATTAAATCTTCTGCCAGAGTAAGCATTTGTGAACTAGAAGTGGGCCTGGTTGAGGCGGGTTTAACACGCACTGATTTAGTAGATTTGGCTGCTTTAGCCCTGGCAAAGGCCTTAATAGACATGGCTGCAGGAGGCCTAGCAGCACCACGTGCTAGGGTAGAGACATCCAAAGGGATGGTGTCTGATAAGTCACTAGTAACCACTGTTGTAGGTAAAATTTCTGAGGCCGATTCAAGTAAAGTAGCCGGAACCTCAGTAGTAGTCATTGATTCGGCTGTACTTTGATCAGTTTTCTCGGTTTCGGCCGAAACCGAGACACTCGCGGTTTGCTTAACCATGGTTTTGGCCGAAACCGCGGACCGCGAGTGTCGGTCTTTTTCTTTGCGTTTTTTAACAATTTGGGTAGTCGGAGGATCCGACGGCATAATGTACGCAAAATCTGAGCCGAAAACTGTTCAGCAAACTCCGACCGACGCCTAAGCGTTCGTCGGTTGAATGAAGCACAGGCCGAACAGGCTGCTACGTCGTGGTCTGGGCCTAAGCAAGGCAAACAGTAAGAGTGGAAATCTTTATGAGGTATTTGTTTCCCACAAGTTAAACAGTTATTGACTTTTTCTGACATCGGCTGAGGCAAGAAAGAGTCCCCAACGGGGTACTTAGCTTTTAGAAGTCTTCGAAGGAGTATTCGGTAGTAGTAATCTCTGGATCTGACCAACCGGCACTTGCGAACCGCTTCTGCTTCGGGTGCCACGCGGCAAAAAAGACTGGGGAAAATGGCATCGGCTGATGCCTTTATACCCGAAGACCAGCAGAGATGACGTCGGGTGAAGTGCGACATCAGCCGAAGCCGGACCCGGACTTTGGAATCAGGCCGACCGAAGGGCTGCCTGACGACAGGACAACCCAGTTGTTATGACTGCAGATGCATCCATGAAGGACATCAGCAATTGGACATTCTGTTGGCTGATGATAAATTATGTGACATGTTAGGGGACAAATGTTCATTTTCATTCCATAAAGGTCAGACTTTGGGGGAGTCATTTTAGCCATTATAAACATTATATACCATTGGAACATTCAGTACAGGCTACACTAGATGGGACCAAAGTGGTCGGATGTTACACTTGTGGGCATTGCTCTTTTTGCAAACATATTATTCAGATGAAAGAATTTACTAGCAAAAACACGACCCAAATGTTTTTTTCGATTAATGTTTTTTCCAGCTGCTGTAGCGATTGGGCCATTTACTTTGCAATTTGTTCATGCTCGGCTTTTTATGTTGGTCAAACTTCCAGACCCATCAAATTTCATATTTCAGAACATCTCAGTAATATTAGAAATAAACATAGGTTCATAGGTAGGTACTAGGCTATCAGCCCAAGGGCCTACGCAAGCCTAGCCAACAAGGTTCCCTGGCTTATGCCACCCAAGAAAGTTATTTTCCTTTGCCACTGTCGAGCAGAGACACAGAAGTGATCCCCGGGGTGTATTTCCTATTTCCCGTCCACTCATCAAGATTTTTCTTGAAGAGTGCTAATGAAGAACTTTGCTTGACATAGATGGGTCATCTGACCAATGCTCTGTATAAACATACTACTTTACATAATGCAGCCACATTCAAATTTATTATTATTGACAGAATTATGGGCAACAAATCCTTGAAAACAGCTTGGCATAAGTTGTTAAATAAAAAAGAAAAATCATGGATTGTGAAACTGGGTGGATTATTTCCACCTGGTTTAAGTGAACATAAATTGTTTAAATAATGATCAATTATAGTTTTTGGCTTTGCATAAAAATAGTGGTGAACTACAGGCTGAAACATACACTGAAAAAGGCCATTGGACCGAAACCGTTTTTTTTATGTTTTATGGTGCCACATATTAAATACTTCTACTTCCAGTTGGGTGCTGGCTGTTTTGTGACTTTTCACTTTAGATTACATCATTCTTCTCTGGTTGCCAGGCCATCAGAAACTCAGAGTTTTAACATTTCTTTGATCTTGCACCTGGCCAGGAAATTACAGCAATAACAGGCATTATACATGTAAAATCTTGCAATTAACTCTGGTCTCAAAACAATAGAAGGAATTCCTCAGTCCAAACATCATGTCTCCCAGCTTTGAGATCAATCAGTCATACAATGCTTGACTTATCAGCTTTCTTCCAGCAGAGTGCACTGTGGTTACATTTTTGAAGTTCAACATTTAACACATTTTCTTACATTTAAGAGGACAAGCCCGTGGATTATATTCATATTTACAATGACATAGAATTATTTACAAAATTCTAGCTAGCTAGGCTGGCAGCCTTCACATATCTTCACATATCTTCCCCCTCAGAAGAACTCAAGCTAGTTTTTCAAGTGTCCCTTGAGAAACATTGCTTGAGAGAGTTAGGCCTACGAGTATACCTTACCCCATTCCCTGTCTCGGGAGCCTATCTGTGTTGGCATTGCTAACCTCACTGCAGTGCTGCACTGACATCCTATGCTCCATCTTAGCAACTTGGCATTTTGCTGGCTGGCTTGGTGTAACCATGTTAGGGGATTGTGATCTGTAACTACAGTGAATTTTCTTTCATACAGATAAGGCTGATGTTTTTGCAGTGCCCACACTATGGCTAGACATTCCTTTTCTACAGCTGCATAACATTCCTCCCTGGGTTGAAGCCTACAACTGAGATAAACCACTGGGTGCTCTTCTCCCTCTGAAGAAATTTGGCCAAGTACAGCCCCACCCCATGGTTTGAAGCATCCACCCGCACAACAAATTATTTGCTGTAATCTGGACTGGCTAACACAAGGGGTCCTCCCAAAGCTTCTTTAAGCTTCTGGAATGTCTGCTCACATGCTGTGATCCACACTACCTTATCTGGCCTGTTTTTCCTTGTCAGGCCTGTGAGGGGAGCAACTATGGTACTATAACTGTAGACAAAATTTCTGTAGTACCCTGCTGTCCCTAAGAATGCCCTCACCTGCTTTTTGGTAACAGGTGCAGGCCATACCGGAATGGCTTCCACTTTGGCAGGTTCTGCCCTGATCTTATCACTCCCCGCTCTATGTCCCAGGTAGGAGTCCTCACCCATACCCACCTGACATTTGCTGGGCTTAATGGTCAACCCTGCCCTCTGTAGTCTGCCCAGCACCTCCCTGACATGCTGAAGGTGCTCTTGCCAGGAATGGCTGTAGATGGCAATATCATCTAAGTAAGCAAGAGCAAACCCTCCTGCCCTGCTGGGATATGATCTACCAGCCTCCGAAAAGTCGTTGGGGCATTTTTCATCCCAAAGGGCATCTTTGTGAGCTCATACAAGCCAAAAAGAGTCACAAAGGCTGACCTCTCTAGCACTGGGAGTCAAGGGCACCTGCCAGAAGCCCTTGGTAAAATCAGTGGTGGCAAGATACTCAGCCCCACCCACCCAGCTGCTCTAGGGCCTCATCTGCCCTAGGCATGGGGTAAGCATCTGACTCTGTGTGACTATTTAATTTCCTGTAGTCCACAAATAACCTGGTGCTGTCATCCTTCTTTGGCACCAGCACCACTGGGGAGGCCCAGGGACTGTGGGACTCTTGAATTACCCCTAGTTCCAACATCTCCTGCATCTCCTCCCTTAGTGTCTGCTTGACTCTCTCAGGCACCCTATAAGGGGCCTACCTAATAGGCCTTTGGGTTCCTATATGCAACTGGTGCTGTACCAAGTGGGTGCACCCAGGTTTCCAAGTGAACATATCCCCAAAATCTTGTAACACTGCTTGGATTTCTCAAACCTGGGTAGGACACAGTTGCTGGGACATTGCTAACCCTTTCACTGAGGTGTCAGTCCGAGCCTCACTGAGGAGATCAGTCACCAGATCTCCCTCAGACTCCTCCTGCAATCCACTGCAAATATTCAACACAAGGGCCTACCTATCATGGTAAGGTTTCATCAAGTTAACATGGTATAATTTGTGTTCCTGCCTAGCAGTTCTACCATGTAGTTAACATCACTTACCTTTCTTACCACCTTGTAGGGTCCTTCCCAAGCTGCTAACAACTTGTTGTGTCTGACAGGAATGAGAACCATTACCTGCTGCCCCACAGCATACTCTCTAGCTCGAGCATTCCTGTCATACCACACCTTTTTCTGTTCTTGGGCTTCTGCCAGGTTCTCCTGGGCCAAGCCCATGAGTTCCCTGAGCCTTCTCCTCAGGTTTACGACATATGCCACAACAGACTCCTTGTGAGATTCACACTCACTTTCCCATTCATCTCAAATTAAATCTAGAGGTCTCCTCACCCTATTCCCATACAGCAACTCAAAGGGTGAAAAACCTGTGGATTCCTGTAGAACCTCTCTATACCTCCCCGTTTGCTTCGCTCGCTTCACTCCCCTCCCACCCCCCATATCATTACCTTTATACCTATCCATACAACCACACCCCCTCACTTCCTCCCAAATCCCCCACCCCTCTACTTCCTGTTCTCATACTACCTCCCTTCTTTGCCCCTCCCCACACTTACCTACTATCCACTATCAAAGACTACTATACCTTACTGCCACCCCTTCCTCTCATCCTCTGTTCTACATCCCATAAAGTGACATGTCTCTTACAACTCAAACTATCCTCTTACCTTCTCTACTCCTTATACTCTGTCACCTCACCTCCTATCTACCTTACTGCCACCCCTTCCTCTCATCCTCTGTCCTACATCCCATAAAGTGACATGTCTCTTACAACTCAAACTATACTCTTACCTTCTCTACTCCTTATACTCTGTCACCTCACCTCCTATCTACCTTACTGCCACCCCTTCCTCTCATCCTCTGTTCTACATCCCATAAAGTGACACGTCTCTTACAACTCAAACTATACTCTTACCTTCTCTACTCATACTATCACCTCACCTCCTATCTACCTTACTGCCACCCCTTCCTCTCATCCTCTGTTCTACATCCCATAAAGTGACATGTCTCTTACAACTCAAACTATACTCTTACCTTCTCTACTCCTTATACTGTGTCACCTCACCTCCTATCTACCTTACTGCCACCCCTTCCTCTCATCCTCTGTTCTACATCCCATAAAGTGACATGTCTCTTACAACTCAAACTATACTCTTACCTTCTCTACTCCTTATACTCTATCACCTCACCTCCTATCTACCTTACTGCCACCCCTTCCTCTCATCCTCTGTTCTACATCCCATAAAGTGACATGTCTCTTACAACTCAAACTATACTCTTACCTTCTCTACTCCTTATACTATCACCTCACCTCCTATCTACCTTACTGCCACCCCTTCCTCTCATCCTCTGTTCTACATCCCATAAAGTAATATGTCTCTTACATCTCAAACTATACTCTTACCTTCTCTACTCCTTATACTCTGTCACCTCACCTCCTATCTACCTTACTGCCACCCCTTCCTCTCATCCTCTGTTCTAGATCCCATAAAGTGACATGTCTCTTACAACTCAAACTATACTCTTACCTTCTCTACCCCTTATACTCCACCTCACCTCCTATCTGCCTTACTCCCAACCCTTCCCCTCATCCTCTGTTCTACATCCCATAAAGTGACATGTCTCTTACAACTCAAACTATACTCTTACCTTCTCTACTCCATATACTCCATCACCTCACCTCCTACCTACCTTACTGCCACCCCTTCCTCTCATCCTCTGTTCTACATCCCATAAAGTGACATGTCTCTTACAACTCAAACTATACTCTTACCTTCTCTACTCCATATACTCCATCACCTCACCTCCTACCTACCTTACTGCCACCCCTTCCTCTCATGGTCTGTTCTACATCCCATAAAGTGACATGTCTCTTACAACTCAAACTATACTCTTACCTTCTCTACTCCTTATACTATCACCTCACCTCCTACCTACCTTACTGCCACCCCTTCCTCTCATCCTCTGTTCTACATCCCATAAAGTGACATGTCTCTTACAACTCAAACTATACTCTTACCTTCTCTACTCCTTATACTCTGTCACCTCACCTCCTATCACTCACAATTACCTACTCCCTATTTCCATTCCTCAAACGCCACTCTTAAGTACTACACCACAACCCTATCTACTAATTTATCCCTCCATGCTTCTCCCCACCACTCTCATTCCTAAAATAAAAATATCTCCCCCCTCCCCTTTAAAAAAAAAAAACAAAGTTTACTTACTCAAATTAAAACCCCATTACAAACCTCTACTTCTATCTGGTGACATTCATCCTAATCCAGGCCCTACAGACACTACCCTGAACAATAACCCCCTGTATCTAAACCTGCCAACCCCTCCAACCCACAAAAACAAGTACAATTCTGCTCTATCAATGTCAGGAGCCTTGTAAAGTTCAAGAACTCCATGCTTAGATAGCTAACTATACTCCTGACATAGTTACCCTAACTGAAACATGGTTAAAGCCACACCATCTGGACAGTCAAATCATCCCTCCTGGCTAGAATATCCTTAGATTAGATCGACCAGGAGAAGTCTCCATACTCTACTCCAATTGTCTCTCCCAAATCATTCCCACACTAGACTTACCCTCCTCACCAGCTGAACTCCTACTGACCAACTTCAAACTTAACAGTTTCAACACCATAACTGTCACAGCAATCTATACTCCCCCTGGTGATAATATTAACATACTTGAGAACATCCTATCTCACCTCTCACATACCATCCACAATGAAATAATTATACTGGGAGATGTAAATATTGACTGGCTTACAATACAAACTCCCAACACTACTTCCTGTAAAAACCTACATGGGTTTGAGCAGCTAATCACAACCCCAACCTACATTAATAAATCTCACCTAACTAGCTCTCATCTTGACTGGATATTGGTCTCCCACCCTCAAAACTATCATAACTCCCATACCCTTCCAAATGCCCTCAACGACCACTGCCCTATAACAGTTACCAGACATACTCCCCACTTTACCAAACCAACAAATTTATTACCACCCACTCACTTTCTCATTTCTGTCCTAACTCCTTTATTCACCAACTCTCCAAAATTAACTGGTCTTACCTCACCACTCTTCCTTTAGATGAAGCTGTCCACTCCTTCAACACTATATTCCTAAACATTCTTGCTCCTCTTTGCACAATTAGAATCAAATCTAATACTGCCCCCTGGCTCACTAAATCTACCAGAAACCTCATGAAAGACCGGGATATGATTTGGAAAATGTGGACTAAAACTAGGATCCCTTCTCTTCTTCAGAAATGTAAAAAACTCAGAAATAAAATAAAAAAAACATCCATTATGACAAAATAAACTTCTATACCAATCCTCCCTCTACTCTTAAATCAGAGTCAAAGAAATTCTGGAGCTCTATTAAAAAGACTCTTCATCCAGGAAACCCTTCCTCTTCTAACCCATGTCCCCAATGCAACTGAAGATATAGCCAACAAGTTTAACAATCATTTTTTAAACTCAATAACCTCCATAATAAATTCCCCCCCCCCCCCAGAAACAACACTAGCACACCCACAAACTCTATACCTGTTCCAAACCCTCCTAACTCCTTCTCTCTAAAAGCAGTATCAACTAACTATGTAAAGTCATTACTCTCTAAACTTAAACCTTGCTCCCCATCTGTTGACAGACTATCCTCTTACTTCCTGCAGATTGCCTCTGAACCTCTTGCCTATCCTGTATCCATCTTAATCAACCGATCCATTTCTGAATCCTATGTCCCCACTGTATGGACAAATTTCTTTACTCTACCCATTCACAAAGGGGGCAACTCCTCAGACATATCCAACTTCAGACAGATTGCCATACTCTCTCCACTCTCAAAAATCCTAGAGAAATGAAGTCACAAGCAGGTAATGCATTACCTTCACCAGGAAAACCTTCTCACACCCACACAACATGGTTTATGTCCCAAGTATAGTACAACTACTGCACTCATATCATTCATCAACATAGCCTCCCTAGCTCGTGATAACAATAAACTTGTCTCATGCCTATTCCTTGACCTTTCTAAAGCCCTTGACACTGTCTCGCACCCACTCCTTCTAGATAAACTCACTAACTTACATTTCTCTCCCCCTATCTCCTGGTTCTCCAGCTATCTCTCTACCCACCAGCAATCAGTTAAATGGCTCTCTGCACTATCCACCCCTCTCACTGTACAAATGGGAGTCCCCCAAGGGTCCATACTTGGACTACTACTCTAATATTTTCACCAACTTGCTCTACTCCTCTTGTCCCCAGTCATCTCTTGTGCTATATGTTGATAACTCAACTGTTATAACCATCTCTGACAACCCAACTGACCTCCACAACTACCCAGGCATCCTTCCACACCATTGAGACTTGGCTTAGTGATAACAAACTAATACTTAATCCAAAAAAAAAAAAACTAAGCTCCTACTCTTCCTCCCTAAAAACATCACCACACTCAAAAGAACATTTACCATCTTACACTGTAACAACACTATCATCTCAGCTTAAACTAGTACTAACTTGCTAGGTGTTACAATTGATGATCAGCTTACGTTTGATCTCCATTATTAATAACTTGGTATAGTACTAACTTGCTAGGTGTTACAATAGATGATCAGCTTACGTTTGATCTCCATTATTACTAACTTGCTAGGTGTTACAATAGATGATCAGTTTACGTTTGATCTCCATTATTACTAACTTGGTATAGTACTAACTTGCCAGGTGTTACAATAGATGATCAGCTTACGTTTGATCTCCATTATTACTAACTTGGTATAGTACTAACTTTCTAGGTGTTACAATAGATGATCAGCTTACGTTTGATCTCCATTATTACTAACTTGGTATAGTACTAACTTGCCAGGTGTTACAATAGATGATCAGCTTACGTTTGATCTCCATTATTACTAACTTGGTATAGTACTAACTTGCTAGGTGTTACAATAGATGATCAGCTTACGTTTGATCTCCATCATTACTAACTTGGTATAGTACTAACTTGCCAGGTGTTACAGTAGATGATCAGCTTACGTTTGATCTCCATTATTACTAACTTGGTATAGTACTAACTTGCTAGCTGTTACAATAGATGATCAGCTTACGTTTGATCTCCATTATTACTAACTTGGTATAGTACTAACTTGCTAGGTGTTACAATAGATGATCAGCTTACGTTTGATCTCCATTATTACTAACTTGGTATAGTACTAACTTGCCAGGTGTTACAGTAGATGATCAGCTTACGTTTGATCTCCATTATTACTAACTTGGTATAGTACTAACTTGCTAGCTGTTACAATAGATGATCAGCTTACGTTTGATCTCCATTACTACTAACTTGGTATAGTACTAACTTGCTAGGTGTTACAATAGATGATCAGCTTACGTTTGATCTCCATTATTACTAACTTGGTATAGTACTAACTTGCTAGGTGTTACAATAGATGATCAGCTTACGTTTGATCTCCATTATTACTAACTTGGTATAGTACTAACTTGCCAGGTGTTACAGTAGATGATCAGCTTACGTTTGATCTCCATTATTACTAACTTGGTATAGTACTAACTTGCTAGCTGTTACAATAGATGATCAGCTTACGTTTGATCTCCATTACTACTAACTTGGTATAGTACTAACTTGCTAGCTGTTACAATAGATGATCAGCTAACGTTTGATCTCCATTATTACTAACTTCGTATAGTACTAACTTGCTAGGTGTTACAATAGATGATCAGCTTACGTTTGATCTCCATTATTACTAACTTGCTATAGTACTAACTTGCCAGGTATTAAAATAGATCAGCTTACGTTTGATCTCCATTATTACTAACTTGCTATAGTACTAACTTGCCAGGTGTTACAATAGATGATCAGCTTACGTTTGATCTCCATTATTACTAACTTGGTATAGTACTAACTTGCTAGGTATTACAATAGATGATCAGCTTACGTTTGATCTCCATTATTACTAACTTGGTATAGTACTAACTTGCTAGGTGTTACAATAGATGATCAGCTTACGTTTGATCTCCATTATTACTAACTTGGTATAGTACTAACTTGCCAGGTGTTACAATAGATGATCAGCTTACGTTTGATCTCCATTATTACTAACTTGGTATAGTACTAACTTGCCAGGTGTTACAATAGATGATCAGCTTACGTTTGATCTCCATTATTACTAACTTGGTATAGTACTAACTTGCTAGGTGTTACAATAGATGATCAGCTTACGTTTGATCTCCATTATTACTAACTTGGTATAGTACTAACTTGCTAGGTGTTACAATAGATGATCAGCTTACGTTTGATCTCCATTATTACTAACTTGGTATAGTACTAACTTGCCAGGTGTTACAGTAGATGATCAGCTTACGTTTGATCTCCATTATTACTAACTTGGTATAGTACTAACTTGCTAGCTGTTACAATAGATGATCAGCTTACGTTTGATCTCCATTATTACTAACTTGGTATAGTACTAACTTGCCAGGTGTTACAATAGATCAGCTTACGTTTGATCTCCATTATTACTAACTTGGTATAGTACTAACTTGCTAGGTGTTACAATAGATCATCAGCTTACGTTTGATCTCCATTATTACTAACTTGGTATAGTACTAACTTGCCAGGTGTTACAATAGATGATCAGCTTAAGTTTGATCTCCATTATTACTAACTTGGTATAGTACTAACTTGCTAGGTGTTACAATAGATGATCAGCTTACGTTTGATCTCCATTATTACTAACTTGGTATAGTACTAACTTGCTAGGTGTTACAATAGATGATCAGCTTACGTTTGATCTCCATTATTACTAACTTGGTATAGTACTAACTTGCTAGGTGTTACAATAGATGATCAGCTTACGTTTGATCTCCATTATTACTAACTTGGTATAGTACTAACTTTCTAGGTGTTACAATAGATGATCAGCTTACGTTTGATCTCCATTATTACTAACTTGGTATAGTACTAACTTGCCAGGTGTTACAATAGATGATCAGCTTAAGTTTGATCTCCATTATTACTAACTTGGTATAGTACTAACTTGCCAGGTGTTACAATAGATGATCAGCTTACGTTTGATCTCCATTATTACTAACTTGGTATAGTACTAACTTACCAGGTGTTACAATAGATGATCAGCTTACGTTTGATCTCCATTATTACTAACTTGGTATAGTACTAACTTGCTAGGTGTTACAATAGATGATCAGCTTACGTTTGATCTCCATTATTACTAACTTGGTATAGCACTAACTTGCTAGGTGTTACAATAGATGATCAGCTTACGTTTGATCTCCATTATTACTAACTTGGTATAGTACTAACTTGCCAGGTGTTACAATAGATGATCAGCTTACGTTTGATCTCCATTATTACTAACTTGGTATAGTACTAACTTGCCAGGTGTTACAATAGATGATCAGCTTACTTTTGATCTCCATTATTACTAACTTGGTATAGTACTAACTTGCCAGGTGTTACAATAGATCAGCTTACTTTTGATCTCCATTATTACTAACTTGGTATAGTACTAACTTGCTAGGTGTTACAATAGATGATCAGCTTACGTTTGATCTCCATTATTACTAACTTGGTATAGTACTAACTTGCTAGGTGTTACAATAGATGATCAGCTTACATTTGATCTCCATTATTACTAACTTGGTATAGTACTAACTTGCTAGGTGTTACAATAGATGATCAGCTTACGTTTGATCTCCATTATTACTAACTTGGTATAGTACTAACTTGCTAGGTGTTACAATAGATGATCAGCTTACGTTTGATCTCCATTATTACTAACTTGGTATAGTACTAACTTGCTAGGTGTTACAATAGATGATCAGCTTACGTTTGATCTCCATTATTACTAACTTGGTATAGTACTAACTTGCTAGGTGTTACAATAGATGATCAGCTTACGTTTGCTCTCCATTATTACTAACTTGGTATAGTACTAACTTGCCAGGTGTTACAATAGATGATCAGCTTACGTTCGATCTCCATTATTACTAACTTGGTATAGTGCTAACTTTCTAGGTGTTACAATAGATGATCAGCTTACGTTTGATCTCCATTATTACTAACTTGGTATAGTACTAACTTGCCAGGTGTTACAATAGATGATCAGCTTATGTTTGAGCTCCATTATTACTAACTTGGTATAGTACTAACTTGCTAGGTGTTACAATAGATGATCAGCTTACGTTTGATCTCCATTATTTCTAACTTGGTATAGTACTAACTTGCTAGGTGTTAAAATAGATGATCAGCTTACGTTTGATCTCCATTATTACTAACTTGGTATAGTACTAACTTGCTAGGTGTTACAATAGATGATCAGCTTACGTTTGAGCTCCATTATTACTAACTTGGTATAGTACTAACTTGCTAGGTGTTACAATAGATGATCAGCTTACGTTTGATCTCTATTATTACTAACTTGGTATAGTACTAACTTGCCAGGTGTTACAATAGATGATCAGCTTACGTTTTATCTCCATTATTACTAACTTGGTAAAAAGAACTCATCAGAAACTTGGACGCCTTTTCCATATCAAGAAATAACACTGCCCGAATAACTCTCTCCCAGGCTTTATTACTCCCAACACTCCTGTACAGCTGCCACATATTCACAAACCTAAATTCTACACTTATTTCCAAGCTTGAAACTACCTATAATAAGATCACCAGATTTGCAGCTAACCAAACCTACAAGTCACACCACTGCTTAGCACTACAGCAACTAGACTGGCTAGCATTCCCTCAGCTGCTCCAACTATACCAACTACAAATCATCCACTCTATCCTCTCTCTACCCTCCTTCTGCCCCAGCCTCTCCACTATCATATCCAAATACTCCCCTGCAAGGACACTACACAGCTCAAATCAAGAATTATTAGACATCTACAAACCAGGGACGTCGGGAGGCATACGCACTGTACTGATTTCAGTACATATTCTTTAGAAGAGGGGTTAGCATTTTAATTAAAAAAAATTACATATTTTTATTTTTATAAATAGCGTTGGCTCCTTTAAGTATGTTGTCAGTCAGCCAGTCGGAATTGAGCGCGCATCATCAGATCAAGTCATGTCCGGCTGGCTGGCTGCGAGCGGGAAAAGTGCATTATGGTGGAGGCAGCCGCATGGATAATTATTGCTGGTTGTAGTGAGTAGAAGGGCAAGGCAATCACAAATGGATTAACGTCGTGGTGATCGCAAATGGATTATCGTTGTGGTGAAGGCAATCGGGTGAATGGATTATCAGGTAAGGTGTGTGAACGCAATTGAGTGAATGGATTATCAGGTAAGGTGTGTTTGTGTGTGTGGGTGTGTGTATTGCGCAATCGAGTGAATGGGTTATCAGGTAAGGTGTGTTTGTGTGTGTGGGTGTGTGTATTGCTGGCTTTGCTGCTTGTAAAAGTAAAATTTCAAAAGCAGTTGACGTCTGGTAAAACGGATTAGGAATGCTTTGTAGTCCAAAGTTAGTAACGCTTCCAAAAACAAACTGGAAACCGAAAATCCAAGTTAAAACACATTAAACTGTTGAAGACGAAAACGTACTGTGACAAATAAAGACGTTAATGTGTTTTAACTTGGATTTTCGGTTTCCAGTTTGTTTTTGGAAGCGTTACTAACTTTGGACTACAAAGCATTCTTAATCCGTTTTACCAGATGTCAACTACTTTTGAAATTTTATTTGTGTATTATCGCTGGTAGTTGCCTGTTTACTGGTTATTTTGCTTGTAAAAGTAACTGCACTTGGATGCTACTTGCTTATTTATTTTTTTAATGTTCCTTTTTTCTTACGTCTGTCAGCTATTCAAGCCTCTTCCAGTTGCTTGAATAGCTGACAGACGTAAGCTATTCAAGCCTCTTCCAGTTGCTTGCCCCGTCATTTCCCTGTAAGGGGTAAGAACTGAACAATGGCCAGGCTGTAATTCAGGCAGCCATGTAGGGTGAATATTTTATTTTCTTAAGGCATGTATACATGTCTCATGGCAGCCTTAAATTAGCTGACATCCAGCAATATTGCCTGATGATGTGCACATACTTTGCACATTTAACCCTGGCTTCCAGACAACTAGAATGGGTGCTGCTATTTTGGGATGTTGTGCTGCATGCCCAAAACTCTTCCTCTATCAGGAATCAGTCATATAATGGGTTGCACTTCTCTCCACACGGATGGACAAAATAGCATGTGCTGATGGCTCCTGACCTCCTTCTTTGGCTCTTCCAGGTCTCAAGGCCCTATAATTCTGGGTCTTCTAGGTAGAAGTTAGGGCTTTGAATGTTCTCTGTCACAGAGCTAATGTTATTTAGCTGGTATTTATCAGTTTTAATAATACAGCAATGCTACAGTTACTATTGACTATAATCCAACATACTGTAGTTATAAGACTAATGTTCAAAAATTCAGTAATGCTCTTTACAATAATTGTGGTAATGTATCGTTTCATTCAATTTTGCAATTTTTTACTTTCTTGATGATGTAAACTTCCATTTCAAAAAATAGACATTTTGACGTCTAATTACCACAATATCATTTCTTTTTAATTCAGAGTAATTTTTCTCCCCCTGCAAACTTCATCTCCACAGGGTTTTCTCCTAAGGCAGTGTGAATAGTGTCTTTAGACTTATGTATGTATTGCTTGGAGTCTTCTGCTTGGTTCTTCAGATAATTGATGATTGGTGCTTACTTCTGGGGATGTCACATAAGCCTGGGATTCATTGTGGGGTACATGACAAATTGTCAATTATGGTTTAAGAATGGCTATGCTCTTGCATCATTTTAGGGGCATGACGTTGCTTATCCAACATAAGTAAGGTTCACTCTTTGGCATTTAATGTCCATTAGATATGTGAATAGTTATCTATTCTTCATTGGTAAATTGGTTAGTTTCCACTGAGTTAGTTTGTCCACATTCATACTTTGCCTTATCTTTCCTTGGTAATAGCTTGCCTTGTACCTTTGTAAATAATAACATAGATTTTAATAAATACAGTACACAGTTTCTGTCCAGTGTCTTCAACCCTCAAACTTCATAGGTTCAGGTGACAAGCTTATGACCTACTGCCATTCAAGAAGCTGGACTGCTATAACCCAATGTTCAATTCTTGTGTTGATACTATAACCCAATGTTCAATTCTTGTGTTGATATATATCTGTGCATGTGTGTGTATGACCCCCACATAATACACCTGCTTGGCTATAGGTGTTCAGGCTCAAACCCTGTACCTTTGCTTCAGGATAAGAAGAGCCTAAAGTCCCTAACCACCACCATTTCTGAACTTTGTTCAGATTTGTTTTTCTAACAGTTGTGAGCTATGGTGAGAAGTGAGAACTGAAGTTGTATTTCCCCCATTATTGTTTTTGTTGTTTGTCCAGGTTTTTTGTGCTAAGGTGTGCAGTGAAAACTGAATTTTTATTCCCTCATTATTGGCTTTGTTTGT
Organism: Protopterus annectens; assembly: GCF_019279795.1. Taxonomy (NCBI): domain Eukaryota; kingdom Metazoa; phylum Chordata; order Ceratodontiformes; family Protopteridae; genus Protopterus; species Protopterus annectens. Next base: position 869,640,675 of record NC_056750.1, on the reverse strand, counting down.
CCAGGTTTTTTGTTCTAAGAGGTTGAGAGCTATCTAAATGATAGCCATTAAGTTTCAGTCTTCCTATTTTTCAAACTGCTGATTTGGCATAGTGGTATGTTGCACTGACTATAGTGCATATGGTTCTGGGTTCAAGACATGTATGGTGGTAACACAGCATTTTATTCTAGCAACTTTCCAAAATTATACAAGCAATGTTTAAAATGTGTCCCTGGTTTTTGGGCTTTTGTCCCCCCCCCATAAATGTTGGCTTTTTCCAGATTTCTTATGCTTTAAAGTTCAGAGATACAGCTGAGTGAGTACATTTTACAGCTAAAGTTTATTGCTGCTTATACTGAGTCTGCTTATACTGTTAATAGCACAACAGGTAGTGTACTTACTTTTGATGCAGAAGGCTGTGGGTACTTCTCCCACAGTAAGTAGATGCATTGCTGATACTGTACTGTGTTGTAAAGGGGGGTGGATGCTGTAGTCCTTTTTGGCAAAGTAACTATGAACCTGTTATCAGTTTGCCATCCATACCCTATTGCAATATTATTAGCGTATCATTTTTTTAATGCAACATAGGCAATTTATTCCTCAAGGGCAACAGACACTTTATTTGTAGATGAAACCATGAAATATAAAGTTGCTTGCTAGCAGCAGCCTTTTCATTAGTTACAGATTTCTTTAATGTGGAATTATGTAGTTGACTTTTACTAGTTCAGAGATTGTGCATATTTACTGATACTGATGGACTAGAAGTTTGAGTAGACTTTTATGATGGAAATGTTCTGAATTGGGCTGTTTTGTCATTATTGGTGCATGCATTTTGTTTCATTGTTTACTGGAAAAATGTTCAAAACAATAAATTAACAAAACAATAAATTACAGCGAATGCTTCATCGACACTAAAAGAGCGAACCGTGAATTACGAGAATGGCCGTAGCTTGGCTGGGGAGGGGGGTAGCAGTTTGAGAGCTGTGAGTACAAATTTGAAAATCCTAGCTACACCCCTGCTACAAACCAAAACCAAAATAGGCTGACTTCTCTATAACTATAACCCAGCTACATCCTGGAACCATCTCCACTTGGAAATAAAATCCCTCCAGCATAACAAAAGTTTCAAATTAGCCTCAAGGAAATACCTAAAAACAAAGTGGTCTTGCCACTATAGCCAACCACTCTGAAACCACCATCCTTTCACCTATTTCACCACCTCAATCTTAATGTATCTCTAACACTATTCCCCTGCCTCTTCTACCTCTTCCCTTCCACTATCTCCAACCACTCTTAATTCTTACAGTCTCAAAACAACCTACCTGTCTAGTCCATCTCCTATACTCTACCTCCCCTACATCTCATACTAGCCATTCTTACTTTCCTTTCTTGTTTCCAAACTCCTATACAACTAGATCCTACCCACTTTAAATAAGCATCTGCCTAACTATTAACTCATTTTGCTCTAAGCAGCTTAAATAATATTGTAACTAGTCACATTTTATTCTGCTAATTGTTTAAAACCTTGTCTGTAACAACTCACACACCTGTCTGCCAATTGTTAATACTCTGTATAATTGAATTGCCTCAGGAACTTTTTATCTCTCCAGGTCTCTGCTTGTAAGATCCTATAGCTGATTGTTACTACTATGTTTGCGTCTTTTGGCTTTTCCCGGTTAGGGATCGCCACAGCGGAACTCCGGTCCGCTAATGATTGGTAGTTGATTTTTACGTGCCGAGTTACCAGCCCTGACGCACAACCTTCAACGAAGGTACGCCCATTCATGCATGTCTCCACGCAGAAGACGCTCTAGCTAAGAATCGAACCGGACAGCGTCTTACTGTGAGGTGACAACGCTACCACAGCACCACCACCGTGGTATTGTTACTACTATGTTACTAAAATTTAATAAATTATTTTCTAGTCCTGAGGAGCTTTTCTCCCCGGGTCTCTGCTGAAAATGAGCCAAAAACTCAGCCAGACTAACCCGGCTAACAAATGTAAAATAAATAAATAAATAATAAATAAATAAGCAAACAACAGATGGGGCAAATATTTGTCCCACTCCCTCTTAAACTGATCTGCAAATGCTCGTAGCATGGACTTGATTGTAGAGTTTAACATTTCAACAAGACCATTAGTCTGGGGATGGTAGGGGGTGGTCTTCAGGTGCTTCACCCCACAGTACTTCCACAGACAAGCCAGCAGGTCTGACATGAAATTGGCACTTCTGTCAGTCAGTATTTCTTTTGGGAAACCTACCCTGCTGAAAATCTCTAACAAAGCATTTGGCACCTTTTCCGCCTCAGTGGAGGACAGAGCCACTGCCTCAGGGTATCTTGTAGCGTAATCTACTACCACTAGGATATACTTTTTCCCTGTGGAACTTGGGGTACTAAGAGGAACCACAATATCCATAGCTACCCTCTGCAATGGCTCCTCAATCACAGGCAAAGGCATCAAAGGAGCTCTCACCTTGTCTCCTGCCTTGCCTACCTTTTGGCACTGCTCACAGGTCCTGCAGTACCCTGTTACATCTCTGGAAATTCCAGGCCAATAGAAGTTCTGCATAACATGTCTCTTTGTACGTGCCCATATGACCTGCTAAGGGAATGTCACAGCCTATGGCTAGAAGCACCAGACGGTAGGCTCTAGGCACTACCAACTGCTGTATTCTCTCACCTTCTAGCCCTCTCTCAGGTTTCCACTCTATACAGTAACCCTTTGTCCCAGTATACAGAATCTCCCTTCCCTTGAGAATCAGGTGCCTCACTGGCTACCTGCCTCAGGCCTTGCAATGTAGGGTCTGAGAGCTGAGCCTGTCTCAAGTCTGTCTTTGTAACCCTTTCCAGCTCCCCTTCCAGAGGATGTCTGGCATCCTCTGACAGTGGTGCCTCACTGTCAGCCTGGGTACTACTCACCTCTACCTTTGCAGTAACTCTGTCCAAGGGAATATTAGTACCTGCAAGCAGCTGTGGCTCACCTTCAGTCTCAATGCTACAGGGTAGCTCCCTCCCTGAAGTAGCCACCTCACCAGTCCTGGCTGCAAGTGTGCAGTCTGTCTGGGTCTCCCCCAGGCTACCAGACCCACATGCTTATCTCAATGCCAGTCTGCATGTAACTGCATTAACAACGAGGGAAGGATTTTGATGAGGCAGTACTACCTGGACATCTGCAGGATAGTAGTTTGGTACCCCTGTTGTCTCAAGACATTGGCATTTTGTCTTTCCCACTTACCGGGTCTCTCACCTTTTGGTCTCTATCTTGCCTCCATAGACATTTATATGCCACATGGCCAAACTGGTTGCATTCAAAACATTTAACCCTAAGTCCTGGATATGTACCTGGACTAGTGGCTTCCCCTACTATTAGCAGAGTCTGATGGGGCAGTCTGGGCTCCCCATCATGGGTTCCTTTAGACCCATGAGCAGTACTGGGGGGGTCACTTTCCTGTGCAGGGATGCCCTGCTTGCTAGGTATAGGTCTCCTTTCTTCCAAACTCATTTGAAGTAGAACATTGTCTATCAGCTAACCAGATCCTTATGTCCTCAGGCAAAGTGCGAAGGGCTTGTTCCCCTCATCAAAAGGTCTGACAGGCCACCTATGAAAATAAGTGCTCAGTTCAGCAACATATTCAAACACACTTTCTTCTGCCTTGCGTCTACGTTCACAAAACTTTCTCCTATAAAAGTTTCAGGTGTTAGCTTAAAACATTCTAACAGACAATTCTTAACAGCAGTATAATTTAGGAAATCTCTGTCTGACAGTTTGGAAAGTACATTTACAGCTTTCCCATGGAGTAAGGGGGTCAGGAACAGTACCCAGACTCTTTGGTCAAGAACATACTGTTTACAGACCCTCCCAAACACGTGAATGAAACTATCAAAATGAGCCCCCTCTGTAAACTGCAGAAGAAATTACTGACCTTTTGTGCTTCTGGGGTCCGGTTACTCCCTTCCTCATTACCTCCATGACTCTGGCAAAGAGTCAGCATCTCCTTTTCATGCTGCTTCTGCCTTTCCTTCTCCTCAACTTCCAGGCGTAGCAGTTTCTCATTCTCCTCCGCCTGCAAATATCTTGTTTCTCTGCTGCTTCTGTTTCCAAATGCCTGGCCTCCAACTCAAGTCTCTTCAGCTGCAGATGGATTTTTACGTCCTCTGCAGAAATGTTGAGCTGTCCATTCTCTTGAGTGTTGTACATCTCCATGGGCAGTCTGATCGCCCTCCTGATTGCTGTTGTCTGATGCAGCTGTGACCAAACCTGCAATCATATCTGCCTTAATCTGGTTTCCATGCACCAGTCCCCTTAGCCTGCCACATCTCAGCCAACTGGCTCCTTGTCAGCTTGCCATACTCTTCTGCTGAGATGCTGCCTGCTCTCCCTGACTAACTAAGCTAACAAAATAAATAAAACAATTGTGAAATGAGCTCTGAATATTCACTGTGTGGTTGATTTAGAGTATAAAACACCTTCAGAGATCACTGTACACAAGCTACATAAATTCACTAGCCACACCACTACAAGCTAGTTCCCAACCAATTAATATGTGGTGTGATATCCCACCACTGCCAACCAATTAATATGTGACGCCCGTGCACAGGCCCAGTAAACAAGGAGCCTCAATCCTCACCACTAGCACCAGTGAGGGACATACACATTGGGAGGATGACAAGTACATACACAGTAAAGTACAATTTCTCTTAAGAGCACACAGAGATCACAGTCAGTCTGAGGCTGGTTTCTCCCTTTCTTTCTAGATCCCCAATAAGACTCCCCACTGGCACAGCTATAGTCAAGCCTAAACCTCCAGTGCCCTCTCTGTCCAACCAGTGCTTCATGTCCCTGGCCCAAGTAGCTGACACACACACATTGAGATTTGGTTTATATACAAAGACACAGACACTCCTGGGGAAGGCTGGCACAGGTTCTCCAGCTATGCCCCATCCTGGCAGGCTATAAGGCAGTAATCACTGCCACCAACTATTCTTATCAGCTACTAAAAAGGCCCTTACCAAAGGGTGCCCAGTTATTACTGTGCAATATTATTATCCAATTAGTAAGTGTGATGAATTGCAAGGCTTATTGGAGTGGCTTTGTACAGTATCACTATATATACATGCAAGTACTCCAGAGCTTAATTTATCTCTACAGAAAACAGCCACAGTTGAAAAGTTTAAAAATATTTAATAAGAAATAATAAAAACACAAGACAAATCCTCTCAGTTCAACACAGTGCTAGTCAAGAGTTCAGAAATCACAGAAAAATGCTTAAAATAATACTGTAGAATAGTCTGACAAATATAGAAAACAGCTGGACTAAATCTGACTAAATTCCTAGCTAAGAGTAATCAGAGTTCTAAATAAACTTACATATAGAGCAAAGGCAGAGTACTGGTGAGATAAACTTACATATAGAGCAAAGGCAGAGTACTGGTGAGTGATGTTCTTCAGACAAAATCCAAAAATGCTCTGATTCTCTCTCTCTCTTAGAAAGTCTTAAAAATGACACATCACTGCTGACTCGTTTTAGATTACATCATTCTTCTCTGGTTCCCAGGCTAACAGAAACTCAATAATTTTAACATTTCTTTGATTTTGCACCTGGCCAGGAAACTACAGCAATAAAAAAATACTATATATGTAAAATCTAGCAATTAACTCTGCTATCAAAACAATAGAAGGAATTCCTAGTCCAGACATTATGTCTTCGAGCTTTGAGATCAGTCATACAATGCTATCAGCTTTCTTCCAACAGAGTGCACTGTGGTTACATTTTTCAAGTTGAACATTTAACATAGTTTTCTTACATTTAAGAGGACAAGCTTGTGGATTATATTCATATTTACAATGACATAGAATTATTTATAAAATTCTACCTAGCTAGGCTGGCAGCCTTCACATATCTTCACAACAGAATGTAATGTTACAACTATAGAGAAGAGAGAGATAATAGGAAATGAATGTATCTATGCATTAAATAGTTGGATACATTTTGCAATATTTCCCCAAATTGAAAAATGAGCAGTGTCATCACAAGGCAAGGTCTACAAAAGAAGTAAGAACAAGCACAGAGTGCTTTCTAAGTAGGCATATGATGACTGCTTTAAGTTGTAGGAGAAAGGCCTTACAGGTGATGAGCCCATTCACTCCCTACAGCAAAGGACAGAGACAGCACTGCTGTTGGTCAGCTGAGAAGGCCTGAAACTTTTAAGTAGCATAGGTGTAACTGCACTGAGGAAAAAGAGGCAGAGACAAAGGCAACGGTGCTGAGAAATAATACAGGTACAAAAGGAGAAAACAGAAACTGCCGTGTGGAGAGAAAGAGACTAAAGAAAACGGAGTTTGTTCTGAGCAGCGGGAAAGGATTGGTCCTGAGAAGAGACTGGCTGTGAAGCTAAAGATTAACAGAGGACTTCTTCAGGTATGGGTACGCACCCAAAGAACTACTGCTACAAAGATATGATACAGCTTAAGATGAAGTAATAAAAATAAAAAGCATCCAGCTAACTGAACCACGGACTTGCTCAAAGGCACATGGTAGGCAAAGGGAGGTGGAAAGATTTAAACTGTTTCACTGCCACAGGAAGCAACACATATCCCTCTACACACACTGCCAGAAAGCAACTTTGCCACAAGGTCATTTCTATCCTGCCAGTGCTCACCCTTAAGTCCTTTCCAAGTCAGTCATATGAGCGGTGCATTTACGAATACACTCAGTTATCCAAGTCCTATTTAAAGGCATGTAATGTGTTAATTTAATTACGCCAAGCACGAACCAAAGCCAGGACAGTCTGCACCAACAGCAAACAAGCTGCTCTAAACCAAGATAAACACAAACGTCACAAACTTGCATCTCATCCATCTACTGCATGAAAAGTCAGTAAGTGCTTTCATATTACAACACATCTGTACAGACAGCAGAAGTAAAGTAAGTACCCAATGAGGCAATGTTACCAAAAATATAAATAACCAACTGTGTTGATACTTAAAGATAATATAAAATATCAGAATTATAAAAATGAGCAAAATTGCAACATGGAATAATCAAATCTTACAAAAAACTAATGTTCAAGGCGCTTCTTTCTTGAACCATTTCATCAAAACTTCTGGCTCTGTAAGCATTTAATAACATTGCTAGCTATACGCACTGTATTTCGGTATAACACTGAAATCGCTACATACAATACTCATGTATGTTACATCTAATACCAAGAACTTAATATCAATCATTTTCTGCAAGTCACATAGTGCTAATAATAACACATTTTCAAATGTTTCTATATTACATTACGTGGTCCTAGCTCTGTCGTTGCATTTTCCTTTTTGGTTTTCCAGGATATAATGCTGCACATTGATTATATTTTAATAAACATACCACAACAGTAGCATTACAACTTGTAATCTGTCAAAACCTACTCAGTAAATATTTTCTTACAAGCAGGATGAGCAAAGTACTTAGACACTTTGGTATATTTACACTGCAAGCAGTTTTCAGAAACAAATAGTTTACTTTACTTATTTTTTAAGGTTAAATTGGGCAGTAACCCTTTTCAGGCACAATCTGGTCCAAAGGCAGAAGGAACAGATATATACTATGCGGTGCAACACAAATCCAACTACAGTCTTAGTGTCATACAGCACAACAACAGCTCAAGGCTAACAGTTGTGGTTAGTGATAACACAAAACATATGTCAATACCAATTATAATATCAACAATTGACAGCTACCCTTGAAGATGCAGTCAACTCCTTCAGCACCACCTTCCTTGACATACTAAACTGCCATGCACCCTCTCGAACAATCAGTCAAAGCTAACTATGCAGCCTGGCTCAGTAAGGACTGCAGATCCTTACTGAAGGCTGGAGATAAGGCATGGCAACAGTTCCACAAACACAAAACCCCATCAACAAGACAGAGATTCCTAGAACTACAAGAGATAAGGCATGGCAACAGTTCCACAAACACAAAACCCCATCAACAAGACAGAGATTCCTAGAACTACAACAGATAAGGCACGGCAACAGTTCCACAAACACAAAACCCATCAACAAGACAGAGATTCCTAGAACTACAAGAGATAAGGCACGGCAACAGTTCCACAAACACAAAACCCCATCAACAAGACAGAGATTCCTAGAACTACAAGAGATAAGGCACGGCAACAGTTCCACAAACACAAAACCCATCAACAAGACAGAGATTCCTAGAACTACAAGAGATAAGGCACGGCAACAGTTCCACAAACACAAAACCCATCAACAAGACAGAGATTCCTAGAACTACAAGAGATAAGGCACGCAACAGTTCCACAAACACAAAACCCATCAACAAGACAGAGATTCCTAGAACTACAAGAGATAAGGCACGGCAACAGTTCCACAAACACAAAACCCATCAACAAGACAGAGATTCCTAGAACTACAAGAGATAAGGCACGGCAACAGTTCCACAAACACAAAACCCATCAACAAGACAGAGATTCCTAGAACTACAAGAGATAAGGCACGGCAACAGTTCCACAAACACAAAACCCATCAACAAGACAGAGATTCCTAGAACTACAAGAGATAAGGCATGGCAACAGTTCCACAAACACAAAACCCCATCAACATGACAGAGATTCCTAGAACTACAAGAGATAAGGCACGGCAACAGTTCCACAAACACAAAACCCATCAACAAGACAGAGATTCCTAGAACTACAAGAGATAAGGCATGGCAACAGTTCCACAAACACAAAACCCCATCAACAAGACAGATTCCTAGAACTACAAGAGATAAGGCACGGCAACAGTTCCACAAACACAAAACCCCATCAACAAGACAGAGATTCCTAGAACTACAAGAGATAAGGCATGGCAACATTTCCACAAACACAAAACCCCATCAACAAGACAGATTCCTAGAACTACAAGAGATAAGGCACGGCAACAGTTCCACAAACACAAAACCCCATCAACAAGACAGAGATTCCTAGAACTACAAGAGATAAGGCATGGGAACAGTTCCACAAACACAAAACCCATCAACAAGACAGAGATTCCTAGAACTACAAGAGATAAGGCATGGCAACAGTTCCACAAACACAAAACCCCATCAACAAGACAGAGATTCCTAGAACTACAAGAGATAAGGCACGGCAACAGTTCCACAAACACAAAACCCCATCAACAAGACAGAGATTCCTATAACTACAAGAGATAAGGCACGGCAACAGTTCCACAAACACAAAACACATCAACAAGACAGATTCCTAGAACTACAAGAGATAAGGCACAGCAACAGTTCCACAAACACAAAACCCCATCAACAAGACAGAGATTCCTAGAACTACAAGAGATAAGGCACGGCAACAGTTCCACAAACACAAAACCCATCAACAAGACAGAGATTCCTAGAACTACAAGAGATAAGGCACGGCAACAGTTCCACAAACACAAAACCCATCAACAAGACAGAGATTCCTAGAACTACAAGAGATAAGGCATGGCAACAGTTCCACAAACACAAAACCCATCAACAAGACAGAGATTCCTAGAACTACAAGAGATAAGGCATGGCAACAGTTCTACAAACACAAAACCCCATCAACAAGACAGAGATTCCTAGAACTACAAGAGATAAGGCAAGGCAACAGCTCCACAAACACAAAACCCATCAACAAGACAGAGATTCCTAGAACCACAAGAGATAAGGCATGGCAACAGTTCCACAAACACAAAACCCATCAACAAGACAGATTCCTAGAACTACAAGAGATAAGGCACAGCAACAGTTCCACAAACACAAAACCCCATCAACAAGACAGATTCCTAGAACTACAAGAGATAAGGCACGGCAACAGTTCCACAAACACAAAACCCATCAACAAGACAGAGATTCCTAGAACTACAAGAGATAAGGCACGGCAACAGTTCCACAAACACAAAACCCATCAACAAGACAGAGATTCCTAGAACTACAAGAGATAAGGCATGGCAACAGTTCCACAAACACAAAACCCATCAACAAGACAGAGATTCCTAGAACTACAAGAGATAAGGCATGGCAACAGTTCTACAAACACAAAACCCCATCAACAAGACAGAGATTCCTAGAACTACAAGAGATAAGGCAAGGCAACAGCTCCACAAACACAAAACCCATCAACAAGACAGAGATTCCTAGAACCACAAGAGATAAGGCATGGCAACAGTTCCACAAACACAAAACCCATCAACAAGACAGATTCCTAGAACTACAAGAGATAAGGCATGGCAACAGTTCCACAAACACAAAACCCATCAACAAGACAGAGATTCCTAGAACTACAAGAGATAAGGCATGGCAACAGTTCCACAAACACAAAACCCATCAACAAGACAGAGATTCCTAGAACTACAAGAGATAAGGCACGGCAACAGTTCCACAAACACAAAACCCCATCAACAAGACAGAGATTCCTAGAACTACAAGAGATAAGGCACGGCAACAGTTCCACAAACACAAAACCCATCAACAAGACAGAGATTCCTAGAACTACAAGAGATAAGGCATGGCAACAGTTCCACAAACACAAAACCCATCAACAAGACAGAGATTCCTAGAACTACAAGAGATAAGGCATGGCAACAGTTCCACAAACACAAAACCCATCAACAAGACAGAGATTCCTAGAACTACAAGAGATAAGGCATGGCAACAGTTCCACAAACACAAAACCCCATCAACAAGACAGAGATTCCTAGAACTACAAGAGATAAGGCACGGCAACAGTTCCACAAACACAAAACCCCATCAACAAGACAGAGATTCCTAGAACTACAAGAGATAAGGCACGGCAACAGTTCCACAAACACAAAACACATCAACAAGACAGATTCCTAGAACTACAAGAGATAAGGCACAGCAACAGTTCCACAAACACAAAACCCCATCAACAAGACAGAGATTCCTAGAACTACAAGAGATAAGGCACGGCAACAGTTCCACAAACACAAAACCCATCAACAAGACAGAGATTCCTAGAACTACAAGAGATAAGGCACGGCAACAGTTCCACAAACACAAAACCCATCAACAAGACAGAGATTCCTAGAACTACAAGAGATAAGGCATGGCAACAGTTCCACAAACACAAAACCCATCAACAAGACAGAGATTCCTAGAACTACAAGAGATAAGGCATGGCAACAGTTCCACAAACACAAAACCCATCAACAAGACAGAGATTCCTAGAACTACAAGAGATAAGGCATGGCAACAGTTCCACAAACACAAAACCCCATCAACAAGACAGAGATTCCTAGAACTACAAGAGATAAGGCACGGCAACAGTTCCACAAACACAAAACCCCATCAACAAGACAGAGATTCCTAGAACTACAAGAGATAAGGCATGGCAACAGTTCCACAAACACAAAACCCCATCAACAAGACAGATTCCTAGAACTACAAGAGATAAGGCATGGCAACAGCTCCACAAACACAAGACAGAGATTCCTAGAACTACAAGAGATAAGGCATGGCAACAGTTCCACAAACACAAAACCCATCAACAAGACAGAGATTCCTAGAACTACAAGAGATAAGGCATGGCAACAGTTCTACAAACACAAAACCCATCAACAAGACAGAGATTCCTAGAACTACAAGAGATAAGGCATGGCAACAGTTCCACAAACACAAAACCCATCAACAAGATAGAGATTCCTAGAACTGCAAGAGATAAGGCAAGGCAACAGCTCCACAAACACAAAACCCATCAACAAGACAGAGATTCCTAGAACCACAAGAGATAAGGCATGGCAACAGTTCCACAAACACAAAACCCATCAACAAGACAGATTCCTAGAACTACAAGAGATAAGGCATGGCAACAGTTCCACAAACACAAAACCCATCAACAAGACAGAGATTCCTAGAACTACAAGAGATAAGGCACGGCAACAGCTCCACAAACACAAAACCCCATCAACAAGACAGAGATTCCTAGAACTACAAGAGATAAGGCATGGCAACAGTTCCACAAACACAAAACTCCATCAACAAGAGAGAGATTCCTAGAACTACAAGAGATAAGGCACGGCAACAGTTCCACAAACACAAAACCTATCAACATGACAGAGATTCCTAGAACTACAAGAGATAAGGCACGGCAACAGTTCCACAAACACAAAACCCCATCAACAAGACAGAGATTCCTAGAACTACAAGAGATAAGGCATGGCAACAGTTCCACAAACACAAACCCCATCAACAAGACAGAGATTCCTAGAACTACAAAACAAAGCCAAGAAATTAGTAAGATCAGACAAAACCAACTACTACCATAATATCCAAAAAAATACCATAATAACCCTCAAAAAGTCTGCGCTGCAATTAATAATATACTTCTACCAGGCAAATCAGCTACTCCTACCCCACCAGCCATCAATCCTGGCAGCATAGCAACTCAGTTCAATAAATACTTTATTGAAACTATCCAAACCCTTGCTAATTCTCACACTGTCTCCACCACCCCAACCCCACCCAGAAACCAACAAAGCACCAACTCCCAAAATAGCTGTAACCTCTACATTCCACCCAGTGTCTGTTGATACCACAAGAAAACAACTAAGAAAACAAAAACCTACCACATTACCCGCCGACCACCTCCCAGCAGAATTTTTGCAAATCGCAGCAGATGCTTTAGCATACACAGTAGCCATACTCATAAACAGATCATTATCAGAAAACATGGTCCCAGATATTTGGAAAATCTGACGCACAATACCCTTACATAAAGGAGGTAACTCAACTGAACTTACTAATTATAGGCCAACTGCCATCCTGTCCCCTTATCTAAAATCCTAGACAGGACTATACACACTCAATTAATGACTTACCTTAACACAAATAAACTACTGTCAAGCACTCAACATGGTTTCCGCCCCTCTCACAGCACTACCACAGCCCTCATGTCCTTCATAAATGCAGTGAAACACTATAGAAACAGAGGACTGTTTGTATCTGCTACATTTTTAGACTTGTCAAAGGCCTTTGATATGGTCAATCATGACAAACTCATCAACATTCTCTCCTCCCTAAATCTCAGTAACTTCACTATCACGTGGTTCAGAAGTTACCTATCAGGACAACAGCAGGCCGTCCAGTGGCAACAACAACTTACCCTCTTCTCCCTGTTACTTTAGGGGTTCCACAAGGCTCCATCTTTGGACCTCTACTCTTCACCAACCAGCTCCACACCACCACACTACAAGCCGCTGTCATACAATATGCAGATGACTCTATGCCAATCTGCACAGTTCCTCCCTTCATGACTTCCACACCACAACCCAAGACTCCTTCCTGTCCTTAAAAACATGGCTCAGCAACTCCCAACTTATACTAAACCCCAACAAAGCTCCTACTCTTCTCCCCAACAAAAGTGACCCCTTCCTCCCAAACGTTCACCATCCTATCCAAATATAAAACCACCATCACCCCCTACAACTCATATGAAACTGCTGGGTGTAGAAATCGACAACTTGAAGTTCGATATACACATAGCACAAACCATTAAGAAGGTCCACAAGAAACTAGGTTTACTTTACAGAAACAGACACTTCCTAACTAGACACTCAAAAGCTACTATTGCTTGCAAGCATCTCCTATCTTCCCTCCTATATGCCTCCCCAATCCTAACCAAACTCGAAGCTTGTTATAATAAAATTGCCAAGTTTGCCACTGATGCCTCATGCATAACACATCAATGTACAGATCTTAAACAACTAGAATGGCTAGAACTTCCTCAGCTACTACGCTTTAATCAGTTAACCTTTGCCCACAAAATATTGCATCAACCAGACAAAACTATTACAACCATACTTCACTTCCAGACCCCTCCGCTCTAATAATACATTCCTACTAGACACCATCAAAGCAAATAAAACAGCTGGAGAATTACTCTTCTCAAATAACATCGCTAACATACAGAACAAACTGCCCACCCAAATTATTACCTGCTGCTCTTTAACTCCTAAAACTACCCCTGAAAGACTCCTGGCTCTGTTCTTGTAACTGCCCTGGACAGACCTCTAACTGCTCGACTCTACATCTCTAACTAACTTTGTATATCATTGCCCTCCCAATAAATCCTAACTGAGGCATCTGTCCTCTCCTTCTCCCAGGAGTCTCTTTTCTTCCCAAACATGACAAATGACTTGTATACATACGTACATACTCATACTGTGATACATTTATCTAAGACATTTTATATTTATCTTTTTGTAACTTATGTTTGACACTTTGAGCTTGCTTGCAGATCAGCCTTTTCTTTTGCAGTGAATATAAACTTTATCTTTTTGTGTACGTCTTACAGTACCTGTAACTAACTCACACTTGTAATTTTGCTAAATTGGAGCTTTTTTCCCCAGACCTCCACTGAAAATTGTGGTTTTGTTTTTAGAGAGGATGTGAAAGTGTGAGGAGGGGGGAGGGTTTTTGGTGGTGTAGAACAGTACAAGTTTAGTTTTATTGAGATTTAATAAAAGTTGGGAGGTAGTTAGCCATGTTTCAACAGATAGGGAGGTGTCTTGGGTGACAGGTCACAGGTCATTAAGGGAAGAAGCAGATCACAGTGGAGTCGTCAGCTATTGAATGATTTTGGCTTGGGGGGCTGCAGTGTGGAGGTGATTAGTAAATAGGGAGAAAAGAAGGGGTCCAATGATGGGGCCTTGAGGTACCCCTAAGGTGACTGGTAGGAGGGGTGAGAGGGATTCTTGCCAAAGGGCAGTTTATTGTCGGTTTGTTAAGCAGCTCAGGAACCATGCTATAGCTGAGATGGTGGGAGGAGAGGACATTTGAGTCTGGGGTGATTGACCATGTCAAAAGCTTTTGACAGGTCCAGAAATATTGCTGAGGCAATCTGGGAGTTGTTTCTGTGCACATTAATAGTATTTGTGAAGGATAGAGGGGTTGTTGTGCTATGGGAGGGCAGAAGCCATGTTGAGTGTGTGATAGGAGGTCGTGTGTTATTACATAATCCATGAGTTTTGAGTGAATGACTCTTTCAAGGATTTTAGACAGGGGGAGAGGATGGCAATGGGGTGAAAGTTAGTTAGTTCACAGGAGCTGCTTCCTTTGTGCAAGGGTATGATGTGTGATTTTCCAGATAGTGGGGACACATGACTCAGTGATGGATCTATTTGTAAGTATGGTTATTGGGTAGCAGATTGCCTCTGATGCTAGTTTTAGATAGTCTGCAGGGAGGTTATCTGCAGCTAAGGTAGTTGGTTTTAGTTTACTTAGTAATTTTTTGATGTGATGGGTGGGGACTGATTTTATTTTGAAGAGGTTATCACAACTTTGTGGGGGGCTATTGTGGTTTGCTTCTGGGGGTAGTTGTAGTGTTACTTAGATTATTAGCTAGAGATTGAATGGATTATGTAAAGTAGTTGTTGAACTGGGTGGCAATGCTATCACAGCAGTCAGCTGAATTAGGTGTAGGTGTGGTATTTTTACCTGGTTTTAACAGATTGTTTACTGCTGCCCAGAATTTTTATGGGTTATTTTGATGTTTGATTTGGATGTTGTGGTAGTAGTTCGTTTTGTTGGTTTTGATTACTTTTTTTGCTTTGTTTCCAAGTTCCAAGAAAAGTTGTTTGTTGGTGCTGTTTTGTTCTTACAGAACTGTAACTGGGCCTTGTCCCGGTCTTTGAATATTGCTCTAGTTTCTTTAGGTAACCAGGGTGCATAGTTGGATTTTACTCTAATCTTTCGAGTTAGTGCATGGGGTACTGAGAATCTCAAGGAAGGTGTTATTGAAGGAGACTACTGCCTCGTCTAATGACAGTTGTTTGAGATGTTCTCAGTGACAGTGTTTAACATCAGAGATAAATTTGTCCAGGTTAAATTGGTTTTTATTTCTGATTGTGGGGAAAGTAGTTGGATGAAGTACTTGGTTTCAATTTCTTAAGAGAAATGTTGGGTAGTGGTCGCTTAGATTATCAGGGAGGTTACCCGAGTGGGTTGCTAGGTGGGGAGAATTTACTAGTATCCAGTCCAGTATGGATTCACATTTAGTGGTTTTATCGGTATGGTTAGGGCTGAGATGATTTGGGTATAGCCATACAGGTTGATGTGCATAGTAGGATTTCGGGAGGAACATAGAAGCTAGTTTATGTTAAAGTCTCCCAGTAAGATAGTTTCTTGAGGGAGAGATATAGTACAACACTGCAATAGATTTTCCGGAGTGGGGATGTTGCTACCTGCTAGGATGTATCCCCCTACTATATTAAGATGTTTGTTGGGGTTGATGGCAAGTTTGGCTATAATTGGCATTTGTGAGGTCTGGAGGGGAGGAATGCAGGAGATCAACTGCTAGATGGCCTTTGTATAGGATGGCTACTCCACCTCCTTTTTTATCTGTTCTATCTTTTCTTAGGATATTGTAACCTGGGGGGCTGAGTTCACTGTTGCTGATGTGCGGCTTTAGACATGTTGCTGTCAGAATAACTACATCTGCGGAGTAGTAGGATAGCAGAGCATGTAGATTGTGGATTTTGTTGGCTATGCTACGGACATTAACGTTGAGGAGGAGGAGAGAAGAGTTTTTCCTATGGTGAATTTGAGTAAGGTTGTATTGGGGAGGGTTGGATTGTATTATATGTGAATTCTTGGGGCCTGGATTGGGGTGGATGTCCCCTGCCAGTATTAATTGTTTGTGCAAGTGTTGAAGGAGCTTGGTGATTTTCTTAAGGACCTTAGAGAACCTTAGAGAGGTGGTGGACTTAGTTGCAGAAGGAGTTTGATTGTGTGGTGGTCATTACTAGTTGTGTAAAAGAGAGCTGGGCTAATAGGCCAGTGGTGGCTGTGCTGCACTATTGGTGCAGATGAAGTGTGGTGTGGTGGTTGCAATGAGTGCTTCAGAGTGTTCTCATATGAGGATAGAATGTACAGCAGGAGTAGAAGAGAGTTTAAAGTGAGGAAAAGTAGGGTGTGTTTAGGAGCTAGCACAGTGAGGAGCGTAGTAGTGTGCTATGTAGTATTGTTAGTTAGGGATTCAGCTATAGGTAGTAGGAGTTAATATATGGGGGCTGAAAAGACTAAGTGGGATTGGTTGCAAGGTAGTAGGTGTGGCTATGGCTAAAATAAATGTATGAGTAGTGGGGGTGGGTGGAAATTCGTGGTAGGGGAGCGGAGTGAGCCCATGCTCCACATGGGAATTTGCTAACAATTTTGCAAAAAAAAACAATCAGGCAAAGTCAGGTAGTTAACTGTGGTGTGACATATTCTTCTTATACTAATCAAGTTACAAAAAACAGCAAGTTAGATTTGTTTAAACTCTGCTGCTTTACTCTACTTTATTTTTAACTTTAGTTGTTAGTTTTCGTTCTTGGCCCTTAAGCTGCTACTTGCCAGACTGTTTGAGTGACCAGTTTGAGTCCAGTATCGGGATCGATTTTTGGGCAGATTAGGGGCAGGTATGGTCTAGGCTCAGAGGGGAGGTTTAGAGATGGCTAGCAACTGGGTAGTGTGCACGCTGTTAAGGGCATACATGCAATATAACAAGTAACAAGTAAACACAATCAGGGACTCAAGTATATTTACTATTCAGATAGATTAACATACACTATATAGCTGGGTAAGGCACTTTTGGTTGGTCTCTTGTTTGTTGCTAGTTGGGGTGGACTCCTTATTGGCAGCATGGCTGGAATGCAGACTTTGCACCGTTAACAGCGACGGTAACTGGAAAGGGAGAGAGAAACACAAAAGCAGTAATTAGTGGGTGAGCAGTTGGTAGAGACGTACACAAGAGAATGGGTACAAGGCAGGTAGTAAGAAGGTGGGTACAAGGCAGGTAGTAAGAAGGTGGGTACAAGGCAGGTAGTAAGAAGGTGGGTACAAGGCAGGTAGTAAGAAGGTGGGTACAAGGCAGGTAGTAAGAAGGTGGGTACAAGGCAGGTAGTAAGAAGGTGGATATAAGGCAGGTAGTAAGAAGGTGGATATAAGGCAGGTAGTAAGAAGGTGGATACAAGGCAGGTAGTAAGAAGGTGGGTACAAGGCAGGTAGTAAGAAGGTGGGTACAAGGCAGGTAGTAAGAAGGTGGGTACAAGGCAGGTAGTAAGAAGGTGGGTACAAGGCAGGTAGTAAGAAGGTGGGTATAAGGCAGGTAGTAAGAAGGTGGGTATAAGGCAGGTAGTAAGAAGGTGGGTACAAGGCAGGTAGTAAGAAGGCGGGTACAAGGCAGGTAGTAAGAAGGCGGGTACAAGGCAGGTAGTAAGAAGGTGGGTATAAGGCAGGTAGTAAGAAGGCGGGTACAAGGCAGGTAGTAAGAAGGTGGGTACAAGGCAGGTAGTAAAAAGGCGGGTATAAGGCAGGTAGTAAGAAGGCGGGTACAAGGCAGGTAGTAAGAAGGTGGGTATAAGGCAGGTAGTAAGAAGGTGGGTACAAGGCAGGTAGTAAGAAGGTGGGTATAAGGCAGGTAGTAAGAAGGTGGGTACAAGGCAGGTAGTAAGAAGGTGGGTACAAGGCAGGTGGTAAGAAGGTGGGTACAAGGCAGGTAGTAAGAAGGTGGGTATAAGGCAGGTAGTAAGAAGGTGGGTACAAGGCAGGTAGTAAGAAGGTGGGTACAAGGCAGGTAGTAAGAAGGTGGGTACAAGGCAGGTAGTAAGAAGGTGGGTATAAGGCAGGTAGTAAGAAGGTGGGTACAAGGCAGGTAGTAAGAAGGTGGGTACAAGGCAGGTAGTAAGAAGGTGGGTACAAGGCAGGTAGTAAGAAGGAAGGTGCAGCAGGTCAGAGAAGAGGGCTGGCACAGAGAAGAAGCTACTGACACATCCAAAAGGCAGGTTTCTTATTCAGGGTTCACAGCAACTGTTCAAGCATCTATATTAGAAGTAGCTCACATTCAATATCTACATTAATGCCTACAATAAAAACATCACATTAAGAAGAAGGCAGTTGAAATTGTACAAGACTTATTACAGAATATTGCCAATAAGAAATGAGCACACAGCCCCTGTTTACTATCTTGCTGTTCTATACACCCACAGCAAAGAAACACACATTACATAGCTGCAATAAAGTAGTTTTTTCACAGAGCTAAATCAGTGCAGGTAACAGCAGAAAACCATAGGCTTCAAGAAGAAGAAGAATTGCTACTAACTTTTCAGTAACTAGTGCCCCACTTTAGAATAAGTGCACAGTTACTACATACATACCCAGTACCTACATGCAATTTAATTTAAACAACATAAAATCAAGATTAATCCTGGAAAATTTACAGGCTAGGAGTGATGCTATTTATATCTACATTAATAAATTGTAAAATATTGGTATTACTGCGTGCACACTTCTCAAACCACTTGTTACCTCTGTTGGATAGAAGCCAAGATTTAAAAATGGTGCCAGGGACAGTATTACCTTAAGTAAATTCTGATATGACGTGCACTGTAAGTACCTTTGTATTTACTAGTGAGCAGTCAGTATTTGCGTATATTGTCCCATTTCCTGGAAGTACCTTTGTATTTATTAGTGAGCAGTCAGTATTTGTGTATGTTGTCCCATTTCCTGTAAGTACCTTTGTACTTCCTAATGAGCAGTCAGTATTTGCGCATGTTGTCCCATTTCCTGTAAGTACCTTTGTACTTACTAATGAGCAGTCAGTATTTGCGCATGTTGTCCCATTTCCTGGAAGTACCTTTGCACTTACCAGTGAGCAGTCAGTATTCGCGTATATTGTCCCATTTCCTGGAAGTATCTTTGTACTTGGCTACCACATCTTCATCTTTCACAAACTCTGGGACCTTAGCATTTCATACTCTAAAGACAGAGTTTTTAAAAAATCTCCATAGCCTATTAAAAGCCTTCAAAGTCAAGGGTATATACAGCACTGCTATACTTGATGGAATTAAATGTAACCACGCTCAGGGTAGGGATTCAACATAACCATAAATTCTGTGATCTATGAGCTATCATCCATATCAAGACCTAAAGTGGCTGCTACACTCACCACAGGCAGACTTGCAACTAACAACTTCTAGCCAATACAAGCAAAATATCTGGGACAGTTTTTCCACATCTTTTCCAACAAAGTACTGTAGATATAATCTTCCTTGCAGATTATACCTATAACTTACGTACTGTGATATATTTGTTTACTCCAGTTACAGAAATAATTCCATGCACAAAAACTACAGCTCAGGTTTAATACTCACAGCCCTGAGAGATGCATTCAAGACCTTGAAGAACTTACTTACATACAAACTGCCTGCCTTACTGACCTTGAAGAACTTACTTACATACAAACTGCCTGCCTTACTGACCTTGAAGAACTTACTTACATACAAACTGCCTGCCTTACTGACCTTGAAGAACTTACTTACATACAAACTGCCTGCCTTACTGACCTTGAAGAACTTACTTACATACAAACTGCCTGCCTTACTGACCTTGAAGAACTTACTTACATACAAACTGCCTGCCTTACTGTTCAAGTCTGCTTCTCTTTAATGGTTTTCTAACTATCTAAGACAAAGGACAATCTCCAATAACAACCCAGACAATACTCATGAATCAAGCACAGTCCACTCCAGTGTTTCATAAGGATCAGTCCTGGGCCTTGTCTTACTCACTTTGCTAATCAGAGGTAGTCATACCAGGAAACCATTAAGGAACTTAGCCCAAACTCTCAGTTGCCTTAAAACATTCTCTGAATAAGTGATTTGTAAGGCACATAGTAGGGAAATGAAGGTGGAAAGACTCAAACTCTGTTTCACTGGCACAGGAAGCAGCACATTACCATTCCCACCCTCTCACTTTCTATATGAAGACTATAACAGCAGCGCATGACACACGTTACCATTCCCCACTCCTCTTACATTCTATATGAAGACTATAACAGCAGCGCATGACACACGTTACCATTCCCCACTCCTCTTACATTCTATATGAAGACTATAACAGCACTGCATGACACATTACCATTTCCCTCCTCTCACTTTCTATATGAAGACTAACAGCAGTGCATGACACACGTTACCATTCCCACCCTCTCACTTTCTATATGAAGACTATAACAGCAGCGCATGACACATGTTACCATTCCCACCCTCTCACTTTCTATATGAGGACTATAACAGCAGCGCATGACACACGCAACCATTCCCACCCTCTCACTTTCTATATGAAGACTATAACAGCACCGCATGACGCACATTACCATTCCCCACTCCTCTTGCATTCTATACGGAGACTATAACAGCATTGCATGGCACATTACCATTCCCCACTCTTCTCACATTCTATATGAACAGCACTGCATGACACATTACCACTCCCCCTCCTCTCACTTTCTATATGAAGACTATAACAGCACTGTATGACACACGTTACCATTCCCCACTCCTCTCACATTCTATGTGAAGACTATAACAGCATCGCATGACACACGTTACCATTCCCACCCTCTCACTTTCTATATGAAGACTATAACAGCACTGTATGACACACGTTACCATTCCCCACTCCTCTCACATTCTATATGAAGACTATAACAGCATTGCATGACACATTACCATTCCCCACTCTTCTCACATTCTATATGAGGACTATAACAGCATTGCATGACACATTACCATTCCCCACTCTTCTCACATTCTATATGAAGACTATAACAGCACCGCATGACACACATTACCATTCCCCACTCCTCTTACATTCTATATGAAGACTATAACAGCACCACATGACACACGTTATCACTCCCCACTCCTCTTACTTTCTATATGAAGACTATGACAGCACTGCATGACACACGTTACCATTCCCCACTCCTCTTACATTCTATATGAAGACTATAACAGCATTGCATGACACACGTTACCAATCCCCACTCCTCTTACTTTCTATATGAAGACTATAACAGCACCGCATGACACATTACCATTCCCCACTCCTCTCACACTCTATACGAAGAGTATAACAGCAGCGCATGACACACGTAACCATTCCCACCCTCTCACTTTCTATATGAAGACTATAACAGCACCGCATGACACATTACCATTCCCCACTCCTATCTATACGAAGAGTATAACAGTACTGCATGACACCAACCCTTCAATTCTGTAACCTACAAAGTATACTGCCAATTAATTTCTCGCTTCTCTCTGAATGGCTAGCTAAAAGAATTACTCCAACATGGAAATGGAGAAAGGAGATTCTGACAATAAAGATGACCACAATTAGGGGTACAGAGAACATACAAGAGGGGGAATTAACTAGAAGAAGGTGGCAAAGGAACCAATATATTGGGAACAAATAACTAGAAAGGAAAAGATAATAGAATAGGAAAGTACAGTTTTGTACCTACCATAAATGTAGATGTCCGATAGACATGCAACTGCAGTCATAACATGTGGGTTGTCCTGCCTCAGGCAGCCCTCGGTAGGCCGAATTCCAAAGTCTGGGTCCGACGTTGGCTGATGTCGCATTTCTCTCCGACGTCAGAGCGGCTGGAGTACATAAGCATCAGCCGACGCCATTTTCTTCAGTGCTTCTTGCCCCAGATGCCAGGGGCCCTCCAAGGAAGGCTGTAATCAAATTGGAAGATAAAAAACAGGATTCCAAACAAATAAATGAGCAATAAAACAAATACACCATAACAGATATCCCCAGCTAAGAGTAACAGGGATAGGAGTGGACCCTAGGCATAGAGGGGTATGGAGGGAGGGAAAATCCGACTGCAGTTGCATGTCTATCGGATATCTACATTTATGGTAGGTACAAAACTGTACTATGTCCTTCAAGAATGCAACTGCAGTCATAACATGTGGGTAGAATACCATAGCTTAGCTGGGGGAGGAGGTATGCACTAGGAAAGAGATGGTGTGGCAATCAAACCCTGCAGGATTGCCGAAGCAAAGCCTGCTCTGGATCTGGAATATAGAGGGAGACTGTAGTGTTTGGAGAATGTATGCACGGAGCTCCATGTAGCAGCTTCTAGAATGTCCTTGGTAGGCACCCCTCTTAAAAATGCTGTAGAGGTGGCTGTAGCTCTGGTGGAGTGTGGTCTGACATTGGCTGGAACAGTCTTTCCATGAAAGGAATAACAGAATCTGATGCAATGTCCAATCCATTTAGAAATAGTCTGTTTTGAAATTTCTTTTCCCTGGACTGCAGGGGCGTAAGCTACAAAAAGTTGTTCAGACTTCCTACTGGCCTTGGTTCTGTCCAGGTAGTATCGAAGTTGTCTGTGAATGTCCAAGGTATGCAAAAGTCTTTCCCCCTTATTCTCAGGATTGGGGAAGAAAGCAGGCAGATGAATGGCTTGATTTAGAGAAACCCTAGATACCACTTTTGGCATAAAAGTAGGGTTGGTCCTTAATGAAACCCTGTCTCTGTGGAAAATAATAAAGGGTGGTATTGCCATTAGGGCCTGTAGCTCCGAAACCCTTCTTGCTGAGGTAATTGTCAACAGGAAAGCTGTCTTCCATGAGAGAAATTGCAAGTCAACTGAAGCTGCTGGCTCAAAAGGAGGTAGAGTCAGTTTTTCTAAGACAAAATTGAGGTCCCAAGGCTGGCACTGGGGCCTTTCTTGGTGGCTTAATGTTCTTGATTCCCCTGAGGAATTGCCTTAGTAAGGGGTGAGAGAAAACAGGAGCATCAGTGTTGTATCTAGCTGAAATAGCAGATGCATGTATCTTTATGGAAGAATATGAGAGGCCGTTCTTTAACATATCTGCCAAATATTCCAAGATAAGTGGGATGTTCAGCAGTGATGCATCATGTCCCTTGCTGGTATTCCAATTGCTGAATCTTTTCCACTTTGCTAAGTAAACCCTTCTGGTGGATGGTCTTCGAGCCTCTGTTAGTATCCGCTGAACTTCCTTGGAGAGAGATAAGCTGAAGTTATTTATGGGATCTCCCAGGCTGTTAAGCTGCAGTGTCTGAAGGTTTGGATGCAGTGTTTCGAAACTGTGTTGAGTCAAAAGTAGAGGCCACTGAGGTAGGGCCCACCTCCTGGTGTGACATATGCTCCGTAGTAGTGGGTACCAGTGTTGTCTTGGCCAATCTGGAGCTATTATGATTCCCTTGGGCTTCTCTGCTTTGATCTTTAGTAATACTGAGGTCATCAGTGGCAGAGGTGGGAATGCATAGATTGCTAGGGTGTTCCAGTTGAATGAAAGGGCATCTATTTTCCAAGCTTTTGGATGGTATGTCCTTGTGCAAAATTTTGGTAGAAGATGGTTGAGGTGAGAGGCAAATAGGTCCACTTCTGGCTTGCCCCATGTCGAAGTGAGTTGTCTGAAGGCCTTCGGATGTAACCACCACTCGTGTGGATCTGCGAAATTCCTGCTTAGGCTGTCCGCCAACACATTGTCTTTTCCTGGAACAAACTGGGATTGTAACTGGATGTTTAGGCTCAGTGATTTCTCCCAAAGCTGCATTGTCAGTCTGCAAAGGGGTATGAGTGGGTGCACCCTGCTTGTTTATGTACCACATCACAGTGGTGTTGTCTGTCCGTATCATTAAATGGCCTTGCTGGAGTTGGTGTTGAAAAGCCTCGATAGCATGCATTACTGCCAGCATTTCCTTTTGGTTTATATGCAGATGTGTTTCCTTTGGAGACCATTGCCCTTGTATACACCTGCCTTCCATGTGCACCCCCCATCCAAGGTCTAAGGCATCTGTAGTCATGGTCTGAGTTATCTGTGGTTTTTTGAATGACATACCTGTGTTTTCCTAGCTCACGAGGCCCACCATAGGAATTCCTTTTGTAGGCATGGAATGAGTGGTATGATTGTCTCCAAGTTGTTGCTGTGCTGAGACCAAATGCTTTTTAGGTACCATTGAAGCTTTCTCATGTGTAGTTTTGCTAATGGAACCAGTAGAATGCAGGATGCCATGTAACACAGGGCCTGTAGGAATCTCCTTGCAGTCATCTGGGTGAGTTTTGCTAAACCTTTGAAGTAATGAGTTAACTTCTCTTGCTTGTCTTCTGTCAGGTAAGCCATCTGAGAGGCTGTGTCTAGTTTGGTTCCTAAGAAGATTATTTGCTGGGATGGCTGCAGTCTTGACTTTTGGAAGTTGACTGTGTATCCCAGAGCTTGAAGTAATCATATGACATAATCCAGGTTTTTTGTCAATATCAATTTGTCGTCCGCTTGTATGAGGCAGTCGTCCAGGTACGGGTAAATTTGTATACCCTGGAGCCTGCAATGAGCAATTACTGAAGCCAGGCATTTTGTAAATACTCTGGGCGCAGTAGATAAGCCAAATGGCAATGCTGAGAATTGATAATGCTCTGGCCCTGCAAGAAATCTGAGGTATCTTCTGCAGCTGTGTCTGATAGGGACATGCAGGTATGCCTCCTTGAGGTCCAGAGTAATCAGCCACGACTCCTTGCCCAGCATGGGAAGGAGTTGCTGTAGAGTCAGCATTTTGAACTTTGGTACTATGAGAAAGGTGTTTAATGCGGACAAGTCCAGTAGTGGTCTCCATTGAGATTCTTTTCTTGGAACAAGGAACAGTCTTGAGTAAAACCCCTGTTCTTGTTCTTGTTGTGGAACTCTTTCTATTGCTTTCATTCGAGTCAGCAGAGTGATTTGCTTGATAGCCTCTGCCCTTTTGATTTTGTGGTAGGTTTGGCATGCCTTGTTTTCTTGGTAAGGTATGAAAATGAAACCTGTACCCTCGGTCTATAATGTCCAAAATCCATTTGTCCTTTGTCAGTCTGTGCCAGTTTTCTGCAAACAGAGATAATTTCCCGCCCAAGAGAGCTTCTAGCTGTTCCCTGGTAGGTGGTAGTAGAGGAAAGTCATTGAGTTTGTGGTTGTTGGGCAGGTGAAACCCCTGCTTCACTTCTTTGGTTTCCTGGCTGCCATTGTCGTCCCCTGTAAGGGCCTCTGTATTGGCCTCTTCCTCGGCCACGTCTGTTCTTACCCCTTTGAAACTTTTCTGGATTAGGAAAGGACCAGTTTTTTGAAGGCCAATTCCTACTGAATCTGGGGGGTTGAACCTGGAGGAAATCTTTCACAGTCTGAACTGATTTTGCTTTTTCTTCGATGGTCTTTAACACATCCTTAGCATTTGCACCAAAAAGCTTGTTCTTTTCCAAAGGCGCATCCAGAAGTTTTGCTTTTACATGATCTGGTAGAGGTTGATCTTTTAACCAAGCATGTCTGAATCACTGCCCTTGTCATAGCTGCCCTACATGAAGCTTCCAGTGCATCATATCCACACTGCAGGAAGTGATTGCTTACTTGCTGAGTGTTATGTACAGCTTCCTGCAAAGTCTTCCTGTCTAAAGGATCAGGAGAAGCTAATGTTTTTTGTAAATCTTCTAAGAGATAATCCTGATATTGTAACATATGAAAAAGGCAATTTAAAGCTCTCATAGATAAGGTAGTGGATGTGTAAACCTTTTTGCCCCATCTCTCTAATGACCTTGCTTCCCTGTTGGAGGGCAAAGGATTTTTTTGAGGTGGAGGCTGAAACTCCTTTAGGCCCCTGTGAAATAGTTTCCAAATCAGCAGTATGGGCCCTGAATAAATGGGAATGAGTTTCTGGGACCCTGTAATACCTGTCTGGCTTGGCTGGAGCAGGAGGAAGAGAATCAGGGGTAGCACTAGAGTCAGAATACAAATCATCCAGAACATCAAGTACAGGAGGAATAGCTAAGGGCCTGTGCTGAGGCTTCTTAAGGAAAGTCCTAAGGCGTTTCCTAGAATCAGAATATTCCTGACCCTGCCACTTGAAATTTTCCCTCATGGTGTGCAGAACTTCCCCAAAAGAAATATCCTCAGGAGGGGAGGCCGAAGGGATGGAATCTTCTGCATCCGAGTCCTCATAGGTCTGGAAGAGCTCATCCTGGCTATCAGAGTGGACAGAGCCCTCAGAGTCTTCATCTGAAGGAGTGGGGTCAGAGGGTTCAACCCGGGGCCTTTTATCAGGAGGAGGCTGGGATGCTCTCTCAGGATGGGCCTGTGAACCTCTAATCATGGAAATTAAATCAGCAGCCATGGACATAATTTGTGTCTCCGGAGTCGGCTGAGGTAAGGATTTGGAAGTAATATGCTTTGTTTTGCTGGCTGCCTTAGCCCTAGTGTAGGCCTTAATAGACATGGCCATAGGAGGCCTGGCAGCTCCACGTGCAGGAGTGACCTTGTCTACAGCAATGGTCTCGGGCATTTCCTCGGTTTCGGTATCCGGAGGAAAGTCTATAACTGGCGTTGGAGTAATGTCTGGAATCAGAGTCGTCGGTAAGGCAGTGTCTTTGGTTCGGAGCGGTGGAGAGACAGTCTCAGAGGGAACCGGAGCACTCGCGCTAGGTTTTGGCGTGGAGTCGGTGGTAGACGCGGGCCGAGGATGTCGGTCCCGGTCTTTTCGCTTTTTGGGAGTTTGCGATGTCGGAAGATCCGACGGCATGGTGTAGGCAAATTTATCGCCGAAAAAATCTTCAGCGAACTCCGCCCGGCGCCTGAGAGTGCGCTTGTTGAAGCGAGCACAGGCTACACAGGCCGAGACGTCGTGGTCTGGCCCAGGCAAGGGAGGCAGTAAGAGTGGAAATCCTTATGAGGTATTTGTTTACCACAAAAAAGACAATTGTTAACTTTTTCAGTAATTTCTGACATCGGCTGAGGCAAGAAAAGGTCCCCAATGGGGTACTTAGCTTTTTTGATGACTTCGGTATCGTAGAATACAGGAGCTGACCGACCGGCACTTGCGAACTGCTTCTGCTTCGGGCACCGCGCGACAAGAAAGACTGAAGAAAATGGAGTCGGCTGATGCTTATGTACTCCAGCTGCTCTGACGTCGGAGAGAAATGCGACATCAGCCGACATCGGACCCAGACTATGGAATCCGGCCGACCGAGGGCTGCCTGAGGCAGGACAACCCACATGTTATGACTGCAGTTGCATTCTTGAAGGATCAGGTTAAGAAGACATTTGTATTCCAGGCAAGATATTATCTTCATTAATCATGGATTGATATCAGAGTACAAGCAAAGAGAAAGGGACAGGAAGTCCCTAAGTGAAACACCTGCAGAGTACAAGCAAAGAGAAAGGGACAGGAACTCCATAAGTGAAACACCTGCAGAGTACAAGCAAAGAGAAAGGGACAGGAAGTCCCTAAGTGAAACACCTGCAGAGTACAAGCAAAGAGAAAGGGACAGGAAAGCCCTAAGTGAAACACCTGCAGAGTACAAGCAAAGAGAAAGGGATAGGAAATCCCTAAGTGAAACACCTGCAGAGTACAAGCAAAGAGAAAGGGACAGGAAACCCCTAAGTGAAACACCTGCAGAGTACAAGCAAAGAGAAAGGGACAGGAAATCCCTAAGTGAAACACCTGCAGAGTACAAGCAAAGAGAAAGGGACAGGAAATCCCTAAGTGAAAGACCTGCACTGGTTGAGTTTTGAGATAAATCTAGAACAGAAGCTGCTGTTAAAAAAGGGATAATTAGTAGGGCATAAAAAATAATGCAGGTCAATCAGACAGATCAGAAAAGACTGGGAAGGGAAATTCAATAAGCAATTCACAAAGAAACAATAGAAAGTCATATGTATGGCTCACAAATATACAGCAAAGTCTAAAAGATGTAGGAGTTTTGACTGGAAGTAGTTGCATAGGTACTTTTATACGCCAAGCAGACTCCAAAGAATTCTTCCTCAGGTAGATGGCAAATGTTGGAGGTGTGATGGGGAAGAAACAGGTAACACAGAGCATAAACAAAGAGTTGGCAGACTTCTAAAAATTCCTTGCAGAGTACTTTGTCAGGAATACTGGAAGACCAAATGAGTGTAATTACTGAAATTACTTTTTTTGAGCTGGGATACAGGATCTGAATTGCTTAGACATGGTAAAGTCTTGTTAAGTTTCATTTTGGTAGCTGACAAAAGGGAATTACTAGAAAATGGAAATCAAAGTCTAAACCAACCATACTTGAAGAAGTGAATATATTACAAGAGATAAAAGAACAGCAAGTGAGATCTTTAGCAATGGGTAGGAACAAATTACATGGAAAATGGGAACTGTGGAAACAAAACAAGCAGAACAATGTTTTGGAGAAGGAATTTGCTTTAAGGAAGGTAGGAAAGTACAGTCGTGTACACTTACCATAAATGTAGATGTTGGAGTGTATTCACTGTTGCAGTCATTACATTTGGGTAATCTGCTGGCAGGTTGCCCTCAGTCGGCCTGAATTCCAAAGTCTTGGGTCCTGCGTCAGTTGCTGTCTTCTCTTCCATGACGTCAGTGAATAAAACATGCAGCCGCCATTTTCTTTAGTTTTTCTTGCCCCCAATGTCAGGTGCCCCCAAAAAGTTAGCAAAAAAAAAAAAAAAGAAAAAGAAAAAATATATATATATATATACACATATATATATATATATATATATATATATATACATACATGCAGCAATATAAACTTTGCCTTCATCTACAATCAATACACCACATAGGTTGTAGAAGATCGAGAAGGAAAGATAAACTCCAGAATGACAGGGGGATGGCGGGAGGGTAACCTGGACTGCAACAGTGAATATACTCGAACATCTACATTTATGGTAAGTGTACACAACTGTACTATGTTCTTCGTGTTTTACTGTTGCAGTCATTACATTTGGGTAGAATCTCAAAGCTATCATTGGGAGGCTGGAGCTAAACAGCATTAGGTACGGCTATAAGGCCCTGCAGCATTGCAGTGGCAAAGCCTGCCCTGGACTTAGAGTAGAGAGGCAAATGGTAATGCTTTGTAAAGGTGTGAACAGAACTCCAAGTAGAAGCCTCTAGAATGTCTTTGGTTGGTACTCCTCCGAGAAAGGCTGCTGAAGTAGCTGCAGCTCTGATGGAATGAGACCTAATGCCCTTGGGCACAGGTTTACCACGGATGCAGTGGCTTATCAACTTTGCAATTGTCTGCTTTGAAATAACCTTTCCTTCTGATCCTGCAGCATATGACACTAGTAATTGCTCAGTTATTCTTAGAGCTTTAGTCCTGCTCAAGTAGAATCTTAGCTGCCTGTGTACGTCCAAGGAATGCAGAATTCTCTCCCCCTTGTTCTGCGGATTTGGATAAAAGGTTGGCAGATTAATTGTTTGGTTAAGAGCCACACTGGAAACCACCTTAGGCATAAAAGTAGGATTTGTCCTCAGAGACACCCTATCTGGATAAAATATGATAAAAGGCTCTATAGCCATGAGGGCCTGTAGTTCTGATGCTCTTCTTGCTGAAGTAATTGCTAGTAGCAGAGCTGTTTTCCATAAGAACTTTATATCAGTGGTAGCAGCTGGTTCAAATGAATGCAGGGTGAGCTTTTCCAACACATAATTGAGGTCCCACGCAGGTGATCTTCTAGGAGGCCTTACATTTTTGGCTCCTCTAAGATACTACTTTAGTAAAGGATGAGAAAAAATTGAGCCGAGATGTCAGAGGCATGGATTTTAATTGATGAGAAAGACAGGCCTTTGTCAAGTATCTCAGTTAGGTACTGTAATATCTGAGGAATATTTGGTTCTGCTGTATCAGTTCCTTGTGGTTGATTCCAAGCACAGAATCTCTTCAATTTGTCAGCATAAGATTTTCTAGTACTAGGCCTTCTGACTTCCAAAATGACATCCATCACAGCTTTACTGACAGGTGTTGTTTATATAACTACATGATCAGCCATGCTGCCAGGTTCAGTGTCTGTAGTTGATTGTACAGGATCTGATTGTTTTGCTGGGACAGTAGTTGAGGTCTTTGAGGTAGGGTCCAAGCTGGGTATTGAGACAAGTTCCTTAGGATTGGGTACCAGTACTGGCGGGGCCAGTCCGGGGCAATTAGTATCATCTTTGGTTTCTCTTGTCTGACTTTTAGGAGGACCTTGGGGAGAAGAGGCAGAGGAGGAAAGGCGTAAACTGACAGGTTTTTCCAATTGAAGGATAGGGCGTCCACTTTCCATGCTTGTCTGTGATAAGTCCTTGTGCAGAATCTTTTCAATTGATAATTTTGAGGCGCGGCAAATTGATCCATGTCTGGGCTCCCCCATTTCTCTGTTATCATGCTGAAGACTTGTGGATTTAGTTTCCACTCGTGAGGATCCATAAGGTTTCTGCTTAAATCGTCTGCCAGTGTATTTTGTTTTCCTGGCAGGAATTAAGCTTGAAGATGTATTTGGTAGGTCAAAGCTGTGTCCCACAGTGCCATGGCTAATCTGCAAAAGGGGTATGAGTGAGTGCCCCCTTGCTTGTTTATATACCACATGACTGTGGTGTTTTCAGTCTTTATCAGTAGTTGTCCTGGATGAAGTAAGTCCTTGAAGGCTGTTAGGGCATTTTGAACAGCTAGCATCGCTTTCTGATTGACATGTAGATGCATTTGTTTTGGTGCCCATATGCCCTGAATGCATCTTCCTGCTATGTGGGCCCTCCAGGCATAATCTGATGCATCTGTTGTTAAGGTTTGGCTGGCAGGGGGTAGAGTGAAGGCCCGTCCCATGTTTTGGTGACATGCCTTTGCCCATCATAGAAACTCCTATTGAAGGCAGGGTATGAGAGGAATCATTGTTTCCAGACTGTGACAATGTTGACTCCATAAACCTTTTAGGTACCATTGAAGTATGCAGTCTTGCATATGGAATCAGTAGGATGCAGGATGCCATGAAGCCCAGAGCCTGCGGAGTTTGTCTTGCAGATAACTGGGTTTTTGTTGCCTTCAGTTTGAAGTAAGTAGTCAGTTGCCTTTGCTTGTCTGGCATGAGGTAAGCCATCTGGGCAGTTGTATTCAAGCTTGCACCCAGGAATGTTATCTTTTGAGAGGGTACCAGTTGTGATTTCTTTTCATTTACTGTGTACCCTAGGCATGTTAAAAGCCTTTTCACAAACTCCAGGTGTCGAAGAAGAGTGTCCTTGTTCTCTGCTTGAATGAGACAGTTGTCCAAGTAAGGATATATTTGTATACTTTTTTGTCTGCAAAATGCAATTACTGGTGCCAGGTACTTTGTAAAGACCCTGAGCGCAGTAGATAGGCCAAAGGGCAGTGCAGAGAATTGGTAATGCATTAAGCCAGCCTTGAATCTGAGGTATCTTCTGCACGACTGTCTGATTGGAACATGCAGGTATGCCTCTTTTAGGTCTAAAGTCACCAGCCAAGCATTCTTGCCCAGCATGGGCAGAAGCTGCTGCAAAGTCAGCATTTTGAATTTTGGAATGTCCAGGAATGTGTTTAAAGTCAATAAATCCAGTATTGGCCGCCAGGCCTTGTCCTTTCTGGGTACCAAGAACAGTCTTGAGTAAAAACCTTGTCCTTTTTCCTGTTCTGGTACTGGCTGAATGGCCCCCATATCCATGAGGGACGTAACCTGTTTCTGTGCCTCTGCCCATTGATTTTTTGGCAGATCTGGCCAACCATTTGTCATTGGCAGAGTGTGGAAATGAAATCTGTATCCCTGTGATATGATGTTTAGTACCCACTTGTCCTGGGTTATTAACTGCCAATTTTGAGCAAAAAGTGCTAATTTTCCCCCTATGGGTGCTGCCAAAAGATAAGTGCTTGGTGTAGGCAGAGGGAAGTCATTGGGATTGCTTTCTGTAGGTTTGCACTTTATCTCCTTCAGATTTGGAGGTGGAAGCACCCCATTGCTTTGACCTGTATGAATCTTGTGCCTGGTATCTGGAACCCTTAGTGCGTCTGGATTTGCCCCTTTGAGCTCTGACACAGGAAAAGACTATTTTTTTGTAGGCCAGTGTCTACTGAATTTTGGTGGCTGCACTTGTAAGAAGTCTTTAACAGTTTGCATAGACTTAGCTTTATCTTCCATTTTATTTAAAACCTCTTCTGCCTTAATACCAAACAGAGAATCATGCTGTAAAGGTGCATCTAGCAATTTAGCTTTAACATGATCAGGCAAATTCCGTTCCTTTAACCAGGCATGCCTCCTAATCACAGATCCAGTAACTGCAGCCCTGCAGGAGGCCTCTAAAGAATCAAAACCACATTGCAAAGTATGCTTTCAAACTTGTTCAGCTGCATGCACCAATTCCTGAAATTCTTTATTTTCTGCACATTCTGAAATCATCATTTTCTGTTTCAGCAATCCCATAACATGTTGTTGGTACTTAAGCATATGAAATTGACAGTTTAAGGCCCTGATTGCCAAGGTTGCAGATGTATAAACCTTTTTCCCCATCTGTCCAGTGCCCTTGAATCTCTGTCAGAGGGGGTAGGATTTTTTGCTGTTGAGGCCTTAACTCCCTTTTGGACCCTGTGAAATAGTTTCAGGATCAGCAGCAGGGTTTCTAAATAAAAATTTATGTTAGTCAGGGACCCTGTAATATCTGTCAGGCTTACTGGGAGCCGGAGGTAAGGAGTCAGGGGTCAAGCTTGACGCCAAAAACACATCATCCACAATGTCTAAAACAGGGGGAATGGCTAAAGGCTTGTGTTGAGGGAGAAGAAGGAAATCCCTGAGCCTCTTTTTTTGTTTCTGAGAAGTCTTGACTCTCCCATTGAAAATGCTCTCTCAAAGTATGCAAGGTTTCTCCAAATGAATAATCCTCAGGAGGAGATGCAGATGGAATAGACTCCTCAGCATCAGAATCCTCATAAGGAGGTATAAATAAATCCTGATCAGAAGAGGAATCAGAAGAAATAGAAACCTGATCTGAAGATTCATAATCAGTGTCTTGCCTAGGCCTCTTATCTGGAGGGGGATCGGTACACCTGATCAAGGTAATAAGGTCTTCAGCCATTTTGATCATCTGTTTTTTACGCATAGAGGCCTGTGCACGTGGCTCATACATCAGTTTTTTAGTTTTAGAAGTTGCTTTTGTCTTTGGTTTTGCAGCTTTCGTCAGTTTGATATACAAATGTTGAGGTCTGAATACACCCTCAGAAGCTGGTGCCTGCTCAGCGGCTCTGCATCCATCCGAGGGAGATATATCTATCGGTCCAATACTTTGAGTATCTTGCGGCATGCCGGACTCCACATGGGTGTTGGTAGAGGCCTGCGACTCAAAGGTAGCGGGTATCAGGGGCTGCAAAAGTGCCTGAGTACTGGCGAACTGGCGACTGGCTTAGGAGAAGCTTCGTCGGTTTTGGATCTCGACTGCCTTTCTCTGTCCTTTTCTTTGCGTTTTTTATGTACTCCGGTAGTCGGATTACTATCCAGCGACATTTCTGGGTAGTTAAATCTGTTTCCAAAATACTTTGAAGCAAAAATATACTGACGCTTAATAATGAGTTGGTTAAATCTAGCACAAAACCGACAGCTAGGCACGTTGTGATCAGGGAATAGGCAAGGAATACAGTATAAATGGAAATCCTTATGAGGTATTTGCTTCCCACAAGTAATACAATTATTCATTTTTTCTGACATCAATAAAAAGCAAGAAAAAAGTTTCCCCAACGGGGCACTTAGGTTTAGTGAAGACTTCAGTTCTGAAACTCAAACTCGAATATTTCAGTAGTCGGCTGACCAGCACTTGCAAAATGCTTCTGCTTCGGGCACCGCGCGGCAAGAAAGACTAAAGAAAATGGCGTCGGCTGCATGTTTTATACCCCTGACGAACTGACATCATGGAAGAGAAGACAGCAACCGACGCAGGACCCAAGACTTTGGAATTCAGGCCGACTGAGGGCAACCTGCCAGCAGATTACCCAAATGTAATGACTGCAACAGTGAAACACGAAGAACATCTGAACAATTTATGTAATGTTGGACTGATTACATCATATAGAAAAATGTATGTGATGTAGAACCTTTGTAAATGTGAACTTGTTAATATTGTTTGATTACTTTTATATAAATCTAAGTCTGTCTGTGTCATAGGTGATAATTCAATAAAGGTGTTTTTAAAACAAAACCAGTAAACGGAGAATACCAGGCTACTTAAAAAAAAATAAATAAATAAATAACCATACAAATCACAAGTTACATACTGTGTCCACTGAGTTAAGCCAACTGGTAACCAAAAAAGTAACGAAACGTATCAGACATGCAGTTTTAATCAAAGTTAAGTGCTTTGAAGTCCTGACTATACAAAGGACAAAACTACTTAACTTCAATTAAAATTGTACGTCTGATACATCATACACGTTTCATTATTTTTTTTGGTTACCAGGTGGTTTCACCGAGTGGACCCAATGGATACCTCTCTATTTGTGTGGCTATTTGTTTTTAAAACAAAAAAAATGAGCATCTCTAAAAGTAAATGAATGTTAAAATCACCTGCATTAGAAGCTGAAGATAAGTGCAAACTTGCAGTATTGTATTTTCGTCTTCTGTTAAGTACAACCTTGCAGTTTTAAAAGTACTGTATTTGATTTTTTTCTGTTACCTAATTGTTTTCACAGAATAGTGTGCTGTGTGTCTCTCCGCTATAAGAGGGGGTGGTGGCCCTTCTGAGCTGAGAATTTCTGATCACAGGCTTATTGTGCCTGCTTATTTGAACTGTTTCTTTCTGAAATTGGTGCACCTTGTTGCTGTAACATAGACCAGATTCAGGCCTGATGAATCTGGCTTTGTTTGTATCTTTGTTATCTGACATTTAACTGTTAGCCTAGAGGGATTCCTCTGTACTTTAAGTGCTAGCCACAAAGTTTGAGAATTCATTTTATGCTCAACTTCTGAGAGACTTGGTTGGCTAAAATCACCTGCATTAGAAGCTGAAGATAAGTACAAACTTGCAGTTTTAAAAGTACTGTATTTCATTTTTTTCTGTTACCTAACTGTTTTCACAGAATAGTGTGCTGTGTGTCTCTCTGCAGTTAGTTCCCCACCCACCCTCCTTGTTCTTGTCTTAGTATTAGTGTTGGTGGCTCTGGAACTGCCCGCCCCTCCTGCAAGTCTGCATTTGAACACTCCTCATGGGTCCATCTCATTAGCTCACTTAACCGAGTACAGTGAGATCATATCCTGAGTCTAGTGTTCACTCTACGTAATAGAGAGAGAAGATTAGAAAAGGCCAACCCACTTAGGTTCTTCCTTCCTCTCTCCTTGCACTTTACTAACAAAAAAAATTGCACTTTATTCATCTGCTTTTACTGTATTTGTGTTTCCTCCTACTTCATTTTGCTTTTGCCTCCTCTTAAAAGTACTCAATTTTATTTATTCTGCTGCATTACTGATTGGTAGTAGCCTAATTAAACTGTAACTGTTATTCTAAGCCTTTTGGTTTAAGCACTTGGGCTTCATACCGGTTGTTTTACATTAAGTAGGTTTGCAGTCTGCACTGTTGTGGCAGGACAGGTAGCTCACATCCTTCTAAGCTGTGAATTGCTGATTGAAGGCCCAGTGTCTGCTATTCTAAAAGTGTATTAGTTCTGATTTAAGTGCTTGGGCTTCAGGCCAGTTATTCTACATTAAGACGGTTTGTGGTCTGCACTCTTGTGGGAAGAGAGGCTGGATTCTGCCCTTCTGATCTGGGAATTTCCGGTCACAGGCTTATTGTGCCTGCTTATTTGAACTGTTTCTTTCTGAAATTGGTGCGCCTTGTTGCTGTAGCATAGACCAGATTCATGCCTGCTGAATCTAGCTTTGTTTGTATAACTTGAGCACTTATCCAGGCCATTTTTTTTTTGGAGAAGGTTCCCCTGCACCCTAGTGGCAGGAATGTGGGGTTAGAACTTGTCTGATTGAAGACTGCTGGAACAGGGCTCAGTTTTGAGCTTTTTCTGGTTAATTGAGTAACTTGTTTATATCAGTTTGTTCATTTTCTATTGTTTCATATATATATATATATATATATATATATATATATATATATATATATAAACTGCACTTTATTCATCTGCTTTTACTACATTTGTATTTCTTCCTACTTTATTACAAGGAGCATTGACTACAACTCTGACCTGAGATATATAACAATAAGTATCCTTTTCTGTGCATTTAAAGTGTTTCTTTGATTGTGTCTGCTTTATTTTCTGAAAAGAAAACAAAAATATATACTTGTTCCCTGCCTTTCTAAGCTAGTATAGCCCAGTTTTCAGGTTAGTGCTGAATTCAGGGCTGTGTTACAAATCTCTGTGTTTGCCCATACCTTACTTTGATAAAATTAAGTTTCTCTGTTTACCTGTGAGAGAGGGGAGCTTTGATCAGCCTATCTGTCCATGGAGGAGTGGTTTCAGCCCAGAAATTAGTAGTTTATTGGCCATTTTGGGCTAATTTCTCTCTCTTTCATTTCCCTGCTCTAAAAACCGCATTTGCCCAGTTTTGCGAACAGGGCAGCACCGGTTAGTTAGGGTATAAGTATTCCCGGCTCCACAAAGTCTCCTCTTAAATGTTTGTCTAGTTCCAAGGGAAAAATTGAAATTAAGCACTCAAGCCATTCATTTCTCAGCCCAGCACTTGCTCAAAACTCATAGCAATCACTTATAAACCCTAGCACTAGACGCCCCCCCATACTGTACAGAAAGACGAGGCTCTATATTCAACCTTACCAGCCATTCAGTAAAACAGTTCACTGTACCTATCCAGGCATGTCCAAAGGGCAGTTTCAGGTGTTATCTCCAGTCCAAATGGTGAATCTGGGCATTTTGAGGCAATGTTGCAACTGCCTCATGTACACAGACAACCCTAATCTCCTACCACCAAACACTAAAACATGCAAGAGATGCAGTTATACAACCAAACTGGAGGCTAATCTCTCTCAACCCAAGACTGGATCAGACAGTCAAGAAGAGAAGGGTAATACTTGCAACACACCACCAGTCTCACATAGACCCATCAAACCAGCACTGGCAAAAAACACACAAATACATGAAAACCTACTCGGAGGCTCTAAATAAAAATCTGCAAAAGCAACAGAGACCTTCCAAAGCAGACATCCAAGCAACCTCCACCCCCAAAACACAAACCATGAAACACATACTTCACAAAACCAGTGTGCCACACAATCACAGCCCATAACGGAAAATAACATACCCAACATACTAGTAATAGGTGACTCTATAGTCAGGCACACTGATGTCCCACTCACTAGGCTGAATAAGGAGAAGGTTACTGTTAGCTGCCTGTCGGGTTCCAGGATCTGCTACATAACGCAAGCACTCAGGTTACTCCAGAACAAGTACAAATATGACTCTGTCATTGTCCATGTTGGTGTGAATGACCTGAACCATACCTCCCTGGACTACATGAAGAGACATGGAAGAGCTCTCTGGTCACGTAGCCCAGGCCGGTTTGACCCTGACCCTGAGTAGCATCCTGCCCTCACCAAGAATGACACCACGGTATAAAGAAAAAAATTATCAATTTCAACAATTGGCTAAGTTTCTGGTGTCATTCAAATGGGATCCAGTGTCTGTCCGCCTGGGATGACATGCTTGAAAAGTCACGCTGCTTCGCTAAAGATGGCTTGCACCTGTCACCCTTAGGCTTTCGAATACTGGCCAAGGCTCTTGCCACCCCCATAGTGTTTTTTTATACAAGGCTCAAAAGACAAACCCATCGCAATAAATAGCACAAGTAACATAAAACTGAGGGTAATGCTACTCAATGCCAAAAGTCTAAACCTCAAAATATACGCACTCAGGGCACTCCTCAGTATGGAGAAAAATTGATATATGTGCAGTGAGAGAAACCTGGTTTAAGGCTCTAGAGAGCACCCCAGCACTACCAGGCTACAACTCATACCATACATTTCGGCCACAGAACCTGGACCGAAATACAAAAGGTGAGGGCGTATCCATATTCATCAAGGATACCCACACCTCCAGGTTAGTGGCACAGCACGATGCTTAAGAGATTATCCACGTGCAATTAACATTGGGCAAAACTGCAATTCAAATTGTAGCTTGCTACAGATCACCCACTATGTCCCAGGACCACCCATTCCGCCTTTCTGGAAACATTGGGAAACAAAAGTCCTACCAAACATCCTAATATTGGGTGATTTCAATTACCCAAACATTAACTGGGAGAACTACTCAAGTACTAACTCCCTTGCCCAACATTTCCTAGAATTTATAAACTCAAATGCCCTGGATCAACTGGTCAACACTCCCACCAGAGGTAACAACATATTGGACCTGGTCATCACCAACAGGGGCGACCGGTGTTCCACACCGGAGGTCAACCCTCGCTAGTTAGATCTGACCATTATCCACATTCCGCTCCCACCCCCAGACAAAGAAACCACCATGAAAAACTTTTCAAAAGCAAACTTCACATTACTTAAGACTGAGGTGGAAAGTTTCAAAGCCCCCATGCTAAAGGATAACGCTGTCCAAGCTGCAAAATCCTTTACTAATGCATTCTACTGGCACCTACAAGAATGCATGGATCATGCTATCCCAAGCAAAACCAAGACTCAGTCCTCCAAGAAAAGGAAATCAGTCTGGTGGACCCTGCCATACACAAACTATACAATAGGAGGAAACTAGTACAAAGAAGAGTAAAATCCTAGGAAGGGAAGACATCCCTGATCAGTATCAGCAAGAAACTACGATCTCTCATAAAATCATCCAAGGCGAGCTTCGAAAGAAAAATTGCCAAGGACTCGAAAGGTAACCACAAGGCATTCTTTAGCTATGTCAAGAATCTAAGTGGTAATGCTCAGATCAGCTTGGGGTTAGTGCAGAATGGCACAAAATACACTGAACTGACCGATATTGCCAACATCCTGGCAGACCGGTTCAGTGCAAACTTCACCCCCCTCTCACCCCCAAAAGGGCTCATAACAATACCAGAAGAATGTAGAGCCCCTGAAATCACAGACACTCAGGTTAAAACAGCCCTCTCCAAAGCCAAAAACACAGCATCAATGGGACCAGACGGTGTCCCAGGCTGCGTCCTACACGAGCTCAAAGATGAACTAACCCCTCACGTAAATGCACTGTTCAAACTCAGCCTCTCCACAGGCTACGTACCCATAGAGTGGCACACAGCAATGGTTATTCCGCTCCACAAAAGTGGTGCCACAACAGACCCCAGGAACTATCGCCCTATAAGCCGGACTACCTTGGTCTGCAAGGCTATGGAGAGCATCAGCATGGAATGAGACATTGGGAACCTCCAAACACTGGACCCTACCCAGTTCGGCTTTAAGGGTAGATCATACCTCCTAAACCTGGTGGACTTCTTTGAGACAGTTACCAAGGGTATAGATGAGGGAATGGTGGTACACACAGCTTACCTAGACCTCGCAAAGGCCTTCAACACCATTCCCCATTCTGGTATTATAGACAAGCTGAGCAGCCTGAACATAAACTCCTACGTCACAAGATGGGTTGCCAACTGGCTCACAGACAGAACCCACATGGTGAGAGTTGCGGGAGCTAGGTCCAACTCTAAACCGGTTACAAGTGGCGTTCCCCAGGGCTCAGTCCTAGGACCCCTCCTGTTCGGCATATACTTCTCAGAAATACAGGCAAACACTGGAGGACTATGGCTGACCAAGTTCACAGACGACTGCAAACTAGGGGCTATAACTGACTCTCTGGCTGACACAGACTTCCTCCAAAAGGGTCTCATTGAGACGGATACCTGGTGTCAAAATCATGGTCTCAAGCTAAATGCCAAAAAGTGCATAGACATCCCGTTTGGAAAAAAAAACTACCCACAAACTACCACATAGGTGGTAGTCCCCTAAATACGGAAGATGTAATAAGGGATCTGGGGACCCAAGTAGATAGTAATCTCTCCTTTGATAATCACATTGCCAAAGTGGTTAGAAAATCCTTCTATGTGGCCCACCTAATCACAAAAGGGTTCGCATCCAGATCAAAAGAGGTCATTGTGCCCCTCTACTCATCACTCATCAGACCCATCATAGAGTACAACGCCCCATTTGGGATGTACCTTACAAGACACCTGCAACAGCTGAAAAGATCACAGAAATGCCTCACCAAGAGGATCACTGGCCTCAAACAGATGCCCTAAGCAGCTCAACTGAAGAAACTCCAGCTGTACTTGGTTGCATACAGCCTACTCAAGAGGTGATCTCTGCCTGACATACAAGACCACGTCCAACCCAGAATTGATGGACATGCTCCACCTAAAGAAAACCATATCCCCTCGAGCCACGGGCTCTAGGGATCTAAACCTCACAACAATAAATAGGGCATGCTGAAGGGATAGATTCCTGTCCCAGAGACTTCCCATGCTTTGGAACAAGATCCCAATCTACATTAGGCAGAGCTCCTCGCTAACACTCTTCAAGGGAAACCTTGATGAGTGGATGGGAAACAGAAAGTTTACCCCGGGGATCACTTCAGTGGCTCTGCTGGACAGAGGCACAGGGAACTAATCTAAGGGGGCGGTGAAAGCCAACACATTCTGGCTAGGCTTATAAATGCCTTCGTGCAGATAGCCTAGTACCTACCTATGAACCTATAAACAATACCTTTTTCTCAAATACCTCACTTTATCAAGTCCACATGTGAAAACAGTTAAGCAAAATCGTCACACTTGATTTGAATTGGTTGCTTCAGAAATTTGCAGAGATCAGATACCTTCGATTTAGGAAATCAAGTAGAATCTCAAGAGATCAGATACCTTCGATTTAGGAAATCAAGTAGAATCTCAAGAGATCAGATACCTTAGATTTAGGAAATCAAGTAGAATCTCAAGAGATCAGATACCTTAGATTTAGGAAATCAAGTAGAATCTCAAGAGATCAGACACCTTAGATTTAGGAAATCAAGTAGAATCTCAAGAGATCAGATACCTTAGATTTAGGAAATCAAGTAGAATCTCAAGAGATCAGACACCTTAGATTTAGGAAATCAAGTAGAATCTCAAGAAAAGTCATCGTGTAAACGCTTCATAAATAATGGCCAAGTCTCAGAGACCCCTTCTCCAATCCAACCCTTTCCAGCTTTATCCTATAAAGTATTTGCTAAATCTTACTACAGTAAAAATCTGCAGCTTCTGCATTCATTAGTCAAGTTCATACATTCACAGTAGATTACTAGGCTAATGGCTTAACAGCCCTTACAAGTCTATTCCATATAACCCAGTTTTACCCAATATATGCCCCCTAGGGGCAAGATGATGGCATGGTTTGTGCCAGTGTCTTGAGTATGTTAAAAACTGCCCCTGTCCATAAGGGACACAGGTGTTACCCCAGGTGTGAATTTACAATTCCCCATCCATTGATCTACACTACATTTGAAAAGGGCCAGGGAAGGGCTGTGAATAATGTGAATAGGAAGTCTGTTCCAAAGAAGGGGCAATCTCTGACACACATCTGTTTCACCAGCATGTTTTGTTTGAGTCATTGACCACATTTAGATCCCTGGATCAGGTGACCGTCGTGCTCTTTGACTTGTGCATGTGTAGCAGCTCCATCAGTGCTGGATTTGCAAGTACCTTGTAGGTTAGGCATAGGTCATCCCTGAACAGTCTGTAAAAGACAGATTAAAGGGATAGGGCTTTTAGTCTATTCACAAAGTACATGTTTACATCCTGTATTTTCTTTTCTGAGGTTGCTCCAGCTGCTGTAAGTGCCTAGTCAAGTACATGCCAAATGGCACACTGTACTCGATTACTGGTCTAATGAGGGCTGAGTACAGTGGGACTATAATTTCCTTGGATCTGGATGGCATACCTTTACTTATATGTTGTGCCACATAGAAAGACTTCCTCACCACTGTGGACACATGGTGGTCACATTTCAGACTACTACCTGTGCACCTAGATCTCTCACTTCTGAGTCACCCCTTGGGATGTGCTACTGATGTTGTCATTTGGAGGGGTATTTGACTTCCCAAAGGGTATGATAATACATTTTTTTGCATTTAGTTTTAGGCCATGGTTCTGGCACCAGTCATTTGTCTGATCTAGACCCTCATGAAGGATATCTACATTGTTCAGGGATTCATTGATGGCCTCTAGCCTGCAGTCTTCAAAACACTTTGTCATCCAGAGGCCTTCCACATTAGCCTTGACTTCAGAGAAATATATTCAGAACAGGAATGGTCCCAGCTCAGTATCCCTGTAGCACACCACTACTAACTGGCCTCTTCCTCGGTCTGGATTCATCCACTTTAACAACATGTCCTGTCCATGAGCCAACTGGCTATCCATCTGGTGACAGGGATTTCTGTCCAGTTTTGTGAGTTTATTGATCATACCTGAGTGAGGAATTGTGTCAAATGCCTTGGCCAGGTTGAGGTAAATGGCATATCATCAGGCCCTATTAATGCCATGTTTTTAGCTTTAGAAAGCACAGGGGCAACCTGTTCTTTGGTGATAATTGATGGTGGTGTGGTGGTGGGTATTTCTTGTGAGAGAACTGGAGGTGATAGGGAGTTGAAATTTCAGTGAATTTGTCAGCCAGCAGACTTGCTCCATCTTCTGGCTCAGTATAGGTGATGCTACTACAACTAATTCCACACATTGTAGTCCAGACCAACACAAAGGGACTCTGGCTGACCAAGTTCGCAGATGACTGCAAGCTGGGAGCCATTATTAACTCCCCAAGTGATGCAGCCATACTACAGAAAGGTCCCACTGAAACCAATGACTGGTGTCAAAACCATGGCCTTAAACTTAACGCCAAAAAATGCATAATCATCCGCTGTGGTAGAAACTCAATTCCCACTCACTACCACATCAATGGGAGCCCACTGAACATTGAAGGCGTTATAAGAGATTGGAGGATGCAGGTTGACAGCAACCTCTCCTTCAACCACCACATTGCCACTGTGGTCAGAAAGTCCTTCTATGTGGCACATCTCCTAATCAAGGGTTTTGCATCCAGGAAGAGGTCATCCTCTCTCTCTACTCTTCCCTCATTACACCAATAGAGTATAATTCCCCATTTGGCATGTACCTCACTAGACACATGAAACAGCTGGTGAGGCCACAGAAGTACCTTACAAAGAGGATCCTAGGCCTTAAACACATGTCTTACACGGACAGACTCAAAAGACTCCAGCTATTCTCGGTCTCATATCGCCTACTTAGAGGCAATCTCTGCTTGACTTACAAAGCCATGTCTGACCCAGCTCTGTTAGAAATGCTACATCTAAAG
This sequence comes from Protopterus annectens, assembly GCF_019279795.1. NCBI lineage: Eukaryota > Metazoa > Chordata > Ceratodontiformes > Protopteridae > Protopterus > Protopterus annectens. Next base: position 869,596,771 of record NC_056750.1, on the reverse strand, counting down.
AAATCCCAATCCCTCAGCACCACACGCTCCACAGACCTCAACCTCATTACCACAATCAACAGAATGTGCTGGAGGGACAGGTTCATAACCCAGAGACTGCCCATGCTCTGGAATAGACTTCCCATATATGTCAAACAGAGCACATCACTAGCTCTGTTCAAGAGAAATCTTGATGAGTGGATGTGGATGGGTAATAGAAAGTTTACCTCGGGGATCACTCCAGTGGCTCTACTTGATAGAAGCACTGGGAATTAACGTTAGGTGGCATGATGCCAGGGCACTTCTATGGGCTAGGCTTGTAAAGGCTCCAGAGCCATTAGCCTAGTACACACCTATGAACCTATGTTGCCTTTAAGATTGCAGACATAACTGAAAAATGCTCTACGGTTATCCTTAGCTTTGGAGGCAATTTTACCTCAAAGTCTGCTTTCAGAGACATGACTTGTTCCCTGATGCACTGTTTAGACTAACAAAGTACTTCCTGCTCTGCTGTGCACACTCCCCTCTCACCTTGCTCTGCTGTGCACACTCCCTCTTACCTTGCTCTGCTGTGCACACTCCCTCCTACCTTGCTCTGCTGTGCACACTCCCTCCTACCTTGCTCTGCTGTGCACACTCCCTCTTACCTTGCTCTGCTGTGCACACTCCCTCTTACCTTGCTCTGCTGTGCACACTCCCTCTTACCTTGCTCTGCTGTGCACACTCCCTCTTACCTTGCTCTGCTGTGCACACTCCCTCTTACCTTGCTCTGCTGTGCACACTCCCTCTTACCTTGCTCTGCTGTGCACACTCCCTCTTACCTTGCTCTGCTGTGCACACCCTCTTACCTTGCTCTGCTGTGCACACCCTCTTACCTTGCTCTGCTGTGCACACTCCCTCTTACCTTGCTCTGCTGTGCACACTCCCTCTTACTTTGCTCTGCTGTGCACACTCCCTCTTTGCTCTGCTGTGCCCACTCCCTCTTACCTTGCTCTGCTGTGCACACTCCCCCTTGCCTTGCTCTGCTGTGCACAATCCCCCTTGCCTTGCTCTGCTGTGCACACTCCCTCTTACCTTGCTCTGCTGTGCACACTCCCTCTTACCTTGCTCTGCTGTGCACACTCCCTCTTACCTTGCTCTGCTGTGCACACTCCCTCTTACCTTGCTCTGCTGTGCACACTCCCTCTTACCTTGCTCTGCTGTGCACACTCCCTCTTACCTTGCTCTGCTGTGCACACTCCCTCTTACCTTGCTCTGCTGTGCACACTCCCTCTTACCTTGCTCTGCTGTGCACACTCCCTCTTACCTTGCTCTGCTGTGCACACTCCCTCCTACCTTGCTCTGCTGTGCACACTCCCCTCTTGCCTTGCTCTGCTGTGCACACTCCCCTCTTACCTTGCTCTGCTGTGCACACTCCCTCTTACTCCCTCTTACCTTGCTCTGCTGTGCACACTCCCTCTTACTTTGCTCTGCTGTGCACACTCCCCTCTTACCTTGCTCTGCTGTGCACACTCCCTCTTTGCTCTGCTGTGCACACTCCCTCTTACCTTGCTCTGCTGTGCACACTCCCTCTTACCTTGCTCTGCTGTGCACTGCACACTCCCTCTTACCTTGCTCTGCTGTGCACACTCCCTCTTACTTTGCTCTGCTGTGCACACTCCCTCTTACTTTGCTCTGCTGTGCACACTCCCTCTTACTTTGCTCTGCTGTGCACACTCCCTCTTACCTTGCTCTGCTGTGCACACTCCCTCTTACCTTGCTCTGCTGTGCACACTCCCTCTTTGCTCTGCTGTGCACACTCCCCTCTTTGCTCTGCTGTGCACACTCCCCTCTTACCTTGCTCTGCTGTGCACACTCCCCTCTTACCTTGCTCTGCTGTGCACACTCCCTCTTACCTTGCTCTGCTGTGCACACTCCCCCTGTTGCCTTGCTCTGCTGTGCACACTCCCCCTCTTGCCTTGCTCTGCTGTGCACACTCCCTCTTACCTTGCTCTGCTGTGCACACTCCCCTCTTGCCTTGCTCTGCTGTGCACACTCCCCTCTTACCTTGCTCTGCTGTGCACACTCCCTCTTACTCCCTCTTACCTTGCTCTGCTGTGCACACTCCCTCTTACCTTGCTCTGCTGTGCACACTCCCTCTTACTTTGCTCTGCTGTGCACACTCCCCTCTTACCTTGCTCTGCTGTGCACACTCCCTCTTTGCTCTGCTGTGCACACTCCCTCTTACCTTGCTCTGCTGTGAACACTCCCTCTTACCTTGCTCTGCTGTGCACTGCACACTCCCTCTTACCTTGCTCTGCTGTGCACTGCACACTCCCTCTTACCTTGCTCTGCTGTGCACACTCTTACTTTGCTCTGCTGTGCACACTCCCTCTTACTTTGCTCTGCTGTGCACACTCCCTCTTACCTTGCTCTGCTGTGCACACTCCCTCTTACCTTGCTCTGCTGTGCACTGCACACTCCCTCTTACCTTGCTCTGCTGTGCACACTCCCTCTTACTTTGCTCTGCTGTGCACACTCCCTCTTACTTTGCTCTGCTGTGCACACTCCCTCTTACTTTGCTGTGCTGTGCACACTCCCTCTTACCTTGCTCTGCTGTGCACACTCCCTCTTACCTTGCTCTGCTGTGCACACTCCCTCTTACCTTGCTCTGCTGTGCACACTCCCTCTTTGCTCTGCTGTGCACACTCCCCTCTTACCTTGCTCTGCTGTGCACACTCCCCTCTTACCTTGCTCTGCTGTGCACACTCCCTCTTACTTTGCTATGCTGTGCACACTCCCTCTTACCTTGCTCTGCTGTGCACAATCCCTCTTATCTTGCTCTGCTGTGCACACTCCCCCTCTTGCCTTGCTCTGCTGTGCACACTCCCTCTTACCTTGCTCTGCTGTGCACACTCCCTCTTACTTTGCTCTGCTGTGCACACTCCCTCTTACCTTGCTCTGCTGTGCACACTCCCTCCTACCTTGCTCTGCTGTGCACACTCCCTCTTACCTTGCTCTGCTGTGCACAATCCGTCTTACCTTGCTCTGCTGTGCACACTCCCTCTTTGTTCTGCTGTGCACACTCCCTCTTACCTTGCTCTGCTGTGCACAATCCGTCTTACCTTGCTCTGCTGTGCACACTCCCTCTTACCTTGCTCTGCTGTGCACACTCCCTCTTACCTTGCTCTGCTGTGCACACTCCCTCTTACCTTGCTCTGCTGTGCACACTCCCTCTTATCTTGCTCTGCTGTACACACTCCCTCTTGCCTTGCTCTGCTGTGCACACTCCCTCTTTGCTCTGCTGTGCACACTCCCTCTTGCCTTGCTCTGCTGTGCACACTCCCTCTTGCCTTGCTCTGCTGTGCACACTCCCTCTTACTTTTCAACAGGATCTTCTTTCATTTGTTGTACAGCCTGTTAATACCAAGGGTCCACCAGGATGGCTTGTTTTTGTGGTTTGACATATGTTTATTTTTGGTCTGGTACTGCCATTTCAATTGTTCATATGATTGTACAGGGCTTTTGTGTATTCTTCTGTATAGGTTTCTGTGTTTTCTGGATTTGAGGGAGCTTGGAAGCTAGCTATTCCATTCATAAATGGGGTAATTTACCTTAGATAAGTTCTTAAAGTTTCTGGAATGAGGTGAGAAACTAGTTTTATCTTTATTTCAACAGAGACCTCTTTGTGATCCGATTTTACCAGTGGAGGGGGTGAAAGATATTTGCTCCAATAGTGGGAGTACAGACTAGCTGCTCCAGGGCATTTGAATCTGCAAAGTCAAGAAATCTTTGGGCCTGCATGTTAGTGGTCATGTATACCTCCAAATGTAGGCGTAGTTAAAAATCACCCAGAAGTATGGTATTGGGCTGGATGGTGAGTGATTCTAGTAACTTCAGACAGGATGGACGAGGTTCATGGTGGGGGACGTGTAGCTAGCACGGACATGGTACTGTGTTTTTCCTACAATTAGTTGGACATGGAGTAGTTCAAGCATGTCAGATTGATTGTTCCGCCTTGTGTTTATCCGTGATGTTGATAGATGTATACACCCCTCTGCCTTTTGTTCTTTCATGTTCAGTGGGTGGTCAGAATGTATGAAAGGCATTACAGCCACGCAGTGCCAGAGTGCCTTCCATGCCTTTAAACCATAGTGCACAGATGTTCTCTCTCTCCAACTTGAGGAGAGCTTCTAGGAGTGCAGTTCCTTGTTGAGACTCCTGGCATTGAGCAATAACACCTTTAGCTTGTTCTGAGCAGCTTCTGTTATGCTCGAAGCTTTGGCTGTTTGGCAAGGTCTAAAAAAGGCTCTATAGCAGTAGATAATGTTTTGGCCAATATCCAGAACCCTAGAGGTGACAGGTGAAGACCATCCTTGCAAAGCAGCAAGAACCATGTCCTTCCAGGCTGACAAGTATTGGATCCCTTTGGAATTACACCAGTAGCTAAGTCAATAGTTAAAGTCGATCATTTTCTGCTGGCACTACATCATCATCCTTAGATACAGTATAATGATGCTCAGTGCTAGGCTCATACCTGCCTGTGACACATACTCATGTCTCTCCTTATATAGTACAAGGTGGAATGTCTCAGGTCATTCATGCCCACATGGAGTACAACTGAGTCATACTGGTACTTAGGGGTAAGTGATCTGAGTGCTTGCATGAACTGGTGGATCCTGGCCCTGACAGGCAAATAACTGTAACCTTCTCCTTATCAAGCCTGATAAGAGGGACATCACTCTGTCTCACAGTGGAGTCTCCTATGACCAGAATATTGGGTTGTGTATTGTTTCGTCTTATGGGCTTGGTATTTGAGACACAACGAGAAGTGGCTTTATGTACTGTGATGGGAATTGTCTTGTTTGTGTGCATGCAGAGTTTCTGAGGACTGCGCCTGAGAGGCCTCTGAGGTTTGGGTAAGTCACATGGGAGCTACTCCACATATGTGGATCTATGTATGCGGTCCTTTGTGGGTACAATCAGTGATATGTTTGAGTTGCTGACATCCTTTTTGTGTCTGTATGTGAAAGTGTAGCCTCTAGTGTCCATGTGTAACTTCATCTCTCACATACTGTATTTGTCTGTTTGAGAATTAAGCTGTTGTCAGTGTACAAAAGACAATTGCTGCATTGCCTCAGGATGCCCATGTCCATCAAGCTAGATGGAGATATAGCAAAAAAGTGCCCATCCATGGTTGCAGATCCTAATGTGTACTTGCAAAAGACAGGAGTGGAGGGTGTTTGTAATTGGATGAGGGTAACGTACATACTTGGTGTAATATGCAGCCAGCCTAACCAGCGGTGCTGCCCAGTGCCCAATCCAAATGTTCTATGTGCAACGATAGTCCTGGGTGGTCCAGGGCAATAATAAGGTAAGATAGACCTAAATAGTCATAATTAAATGTGTAAATGCTGCTCATCACACAAACTAGTTGCCCCATGAGTAATGTGGGACTGAGGTAAAGTTCCCAGATGGTTTTATAGGGCACTTTCAACTTCTGGTGATTGCCTGGATACAAAGCACTAGTAACCGCCACTGTGCAGAACAGATTTGTGCAAACACAAGGCTTACATATGATTAAAAAAAAAGCAGGTTTTACACTAGCAATGACCTAGGACCACTCATGTAAGCATACAATGAGCTTTCCACCAAGAATTCTCAGCTCAAATGGGTGAAATCAGCCTTCTCCTGACAACAGTGCAGACTTTGACCCTCTTAATGTAAAATAACTGGTTTTGAGATCAAGTATTAAGGAACCAAAATCAGATGTTTAATACTAAGAACCACTGGATGCAATGTGTCTCACTGCAGAACAGCAGCTCTAGCTGCTAAAACACACACATACATGCACTGTACATTTGTATGTAACAGTGCTCCCTCTTAATATAAATGTATGCAATTGTCTATGTAAGAGTAAGCCTGTACCAAAATGCATAGCAAGTATCAGTCAGTTTGGCATGAGATGGTCAAGCAACCATTGTTTATACTGTGCTGCCATGTCTTCTGTAACAAAGTTACTGGCTTACCGAATCCTGTGCTTAATCCGGACATTTCTGAGATTATCCTCACTAGAAATCGTACATATTTCATAGCACAATCTTACGCAGTGTCTCCGTTTGCTATGGCAACTTTTGTAACATGTTGCATCTGCTCTGACTGTACTACATACTATTGCACTGCTACATAGTTACCATATGTTACTATTCAAGGTAACATTTGTTTGTGTGCTACTGAGTCAGGGTAGTACCTGAAAGAGTCCAAGGGCCAGCAGACCAACCTGGTTATCAAATCATTAAATTAATTATCAAAAATAAGATTTGTTCTGCTCTGCTGTTTCCAGTTATACATTACATAACTGTTCAGCAGAGTCTTCCTTCTACAGTACATGCTGTAGCAACCAGAAGTAGCCGTTTGTCAGAACAGATGCCACTATCACATTCAGCATTCTTTGCAGCCATCACAGAGGCACTTATTCTTTATAATAACCTTCAGTTCCACTAAGGAGATGCTTTTCATTTCTCCTTCACTTCTAGCATTATAATACAAATTATGTCATATGGATTTTGACCTCTCACCTTTGCTATATCTTGACCTGGAAGCAATGGCTTCTCTTCAGTGATCTGGACTTCCTGTAGCTCTGTCATGGCGACTGAGTGTGCTGGAAAAAGATAAGAAATTGTCAGGAAGCTTGCTAGTACTAACTGCACTGTTGTCTTGGTAGTTTCTGTGTACCTTAATATAGTACCTTAAGTAAAAGAAACATGCATTTTACCATCTTAAATAAGAATACTACATTAAGGCCCAAATCAAACCACACATACCTGTGCATGTACACACAGACACACTCTCACGCATATGTAGGCACATATAAACACACAGACACATGTACAAACATGCATATATACACACACACACACACACACATGAATAAAAGCGCACATGCACGCACGCACAACCACACACACACACACATTCAAACATGTGTGTGTGCGCATACACATGCATTCAAGCACATGTATAAACATGTGCGTGGACGCACACACACATATACACACAGACACATGGAGTCAGGCACAAATATAAACATACAGAGAAGCAGAGACAGAGAGACAGACACACAAAACTTTGTAACTATTAAAACTTTAAACATCATGAAGAACTTTACTGTAGATATTTTGACTAGACAAACTATGGACGCTCTCAAATATGCTAATCATATAAAGTTTGCAAACATGATTACTAATACAGATGAAATAAGCCGTTTTCAATAACATCAAGAATTATCCTCCTGGACTACAGAGTATCTCTTTCAGTTTAATCTTGAGAACTAGAAAATACTACATTGGGGTACGTATTACCAGAATATGACTGACAACATTGGGGTACGTATTACCAGACTATGACCGACAACATTGGGGTACGTATTACCAGACTATGACCGACAACATTGGGGTACGTATTACCAGACTATGACCGACAACATTGGGGTACGTATTACCAGACTATGACCGACAACATTGGGGTACGTATTACCAGAATATAACTGACTACACTGGGGTACGTATTACCAGACTATGATTAACTACATTGGGGTACGTATTACCAGAATATGACTGACAACATTGGGGTACGTATTACCAGAATATGACTGACAAGCTGAGCATTTCTACATAGACTGAAACGCAACTTAGAGAAGCTGTATATGAAAAATGATTTGGGAGTGGTAATATCTGAATTTTAGTATGTGATGTGTAGTCATGTTAGCTAAGATTTTTGCATTTATGAAATACTTTGGAAGTTATGGACATTATAAAACCAAAGAAATCCCTTCTTCATGCTACACCTGAATTAATTCTTTGTAAAGCCCCAGTTCGGTGTCAGTGGCATAACAGGTAGCACATTTGCATTTCATACAGAGGGTTGTAGGTTTTACTGCCACATCAGGTAGAAGGATATCTGACATGCAATGTAGTATAAAGAGGGTGCTGCACTCCTGAGTGTGTCATCTTTCGGATTAGATGTTAAACTGAGGCCGCATCTGCATGAGTTGATGACAGCTCAGTTGGATGTAAAAGATCCCACATCACCTACTGAACAGACTAGGGAAACTTTCCTGATGTCCTGGCCAAACTGCCCATAGCAGTATCAATACCACCTTGGGTCTCCCCTGAAAAGAGTTTATTAGCCTACTGGGACTGATAGTTTCATAGTTTGGTACTAGGCTATCTGCCCTGGGGCATTTATAAGCCTAGCCATAGTGATGTGGCTTTCGCCACCCCATGTAATGGTACAAAAGTGTACAGAATAGATTTAGAATACTGTGCCTCTGTCTAGTAGTGACACAGACATGACCCCTGGGGTAAACCTACGATCTCCCATCCACTCATCAAGATTTCTCTTGAAGAGAGTCAGTGAGGGGCTCTGCCTAACATGAACTGGGATTCTGTTCCAGAGTATGGGAAGCCTCTGAGTTATAAATCTGTCCCTCCAGCATGTTCTATTCATATTTGTGCTGAGGTTCAAATCTTTAGCTCTCATGGTTCTGATGGATTTGGATTTTTTGAGGTGGAGCATGTCCATCAATTCCTGATTGGACATGGCCTTGTATGTCAGGCACAGATCACCTCTAGGTAGGCGGTATGCTACTGAATAGAGTTGGAGTTTCTTTAGTCTGGCAGCATATGACATATGGAGACCCTTGATGCTCTTGGTGAGGTACTTTTGGGGTCTCTCTAGCTGTTGCAAGTGCCGGGTGAGGTACATACCAAATGGGGCATTGTACTCAATCATGGGCCTGATAAGGGAGGAGTACAGGGGCACAATGACCTCCTTTGATCTGGATGTGACTCCCTTCATGATAAGGTGGGCAAGGTAGAAAGTCTTTCTAACAACTTTGGCAACGTGGGTGTCAAATGAGAGGTCACTATCGACTTGGTCCCCAGGTCTCTGATTACTTTTTCCATACTCAGTGGGTTACCGCCTATGTGATAATTTGTGGGCACTTTGTTTTTCCCAAAGGGGATGACTATACATTTGTTGGCATTTAGTTTAAGGCCATGACTCCAGCACCAGATGTCCTTCAAGAATGCAACTGCAGTCATAACATATGGGGTTGCCCTGCCTCAGGCAACCCTCGGTCGGCCGAATTCCAAAGTCTGGGTCCGGCGTCGGCTGGTGTCGCCTCCTCTCCGACGTCAGAACGGCTGGAGTATAAAGGCATCGGCCGACGCCATCTTCTTCAGTCTTTCTTGCCGTGGTGCCCGAAGCAGAAGCAGTTCGCAAGTGCCGGTCGGTCAGCTCCTGTGTTTTCAGTACCGAAGTCATCTGAAAGCTAAGTACCCCGTTGGGGAACATTTTTTCTTGCCTCAGCCGATGTCAGAACAAATTGAGAAAGTTAATAATTGTTTGTCTTGCGGTAAACAAATACCTCATAAGGACTTCCATTCTTTTTGCCTGCCTTGCCTGGGCCCAGACCACGACGTCTCGGCCTGTGCTGCCTGTGCTTGCTTTAATAAGCGCACTCTCAGGCACCGGGCAGAATTTGCCGAAGACTTTTTCGGTGATTCTTTTGCTTATATCATGCCGTCGGATCAACCGACAACTCAATCTTCCAAAAAACATAAGGACCGGGACCGACATCCTCGGCCCGCGTCATCCACCGATACTCCTCCTAAACCCTCCGCGAGTGCTTTGGTCCCTTCGGAAGCGGTAATCCAACCGCTCCAGGCCGACGACACAGCGGTAACTCATCCTTCAGTCTCGGAGTCCACTCCGGTGCCGGTTGTTGACTTCCCTCCAGAAACCGAGGTTCTGGATCTACCCGACACCATTCCTGTGGATAAGGTTACACCAGCACGTGGGGCAGCTAGGCCTCCTGTATCCATGTCCATCAAGGCCTTTGCACGTGCTAAGGCCGCCAGCCAGGCCAAGGCCCATCCTAAACCTACTGCTCAGGCCCCCTCTTCTGATAAACAGATCATGTCTCTTGCTGCAGATCTAATTTCTCTTATTAGGGGGTCTCAGCCTCATCCAGACAAAGGTTCTCAGCTGCCTGCAGAGAAAAGGCCCAGAACTGAGCAGGCTGACAACCTCTCTTCAGATGAAGCCTCTGGGGATTCTGAACATTCTGATACCCAAGAAGAATCCTTCCAGGCCTATGAGGACTCTGATGCTGAGGAATCAATTCCCTCTGCCTCTCCTCCAGAGGATTTTTCGTTTGGTGAAGTCCTACACTCCATGAGGGAGCATTTTAAATGGCGGGGCCAGGAATTCTCTGACTCCAGGAAAAGGCTACGTACCTTCCTCAAGCTTCCCCAGCACAGGCCTTTAGCTATACCTCCAGTAATGGATGTCCTGGATGATGTTTTCTCCGACTCCAGTGCTAACCCTGATTCACTCCCTCCTGCTCCTGTCAAGCCTGACAGATATTATAGGGTCCCTGACACACACAAGCAACTCTTTAAGGCCCATTCTGTGGATCTAGAGACAATTTCACAGGGCCCCAAGGGAGTGGCTACTTCCACTGCCAAGAATCCACTGCCAGCGGATAAGGAAGCTAGATCCCTGGAGAGATGGGGTAAAAAAGTTTATACCTCCACCACCCTGGCTATGAGGTCACTTAACTGCCTTTTTCATATGTTTCAGTACCAGGATTTTTTACTGGATGATTTACAGAAAAAGTTAGCCTCTCCTGAGCCTATTGATAGAAAGGCATTGCAGGATCATATACACAACACTCAGCAGGTTAGCAATCATTTTCTTCAGTGTGGTTATGATGCATTGGAGGCTTCATGTAGGGCAGCTATGACTGGGGCTGTTATACGTAGACATGCTTGGTTAAAAGAACAGCCACTGCCAGACCATGTTAAAGTAAAGTTACTTGATGCACCTTTGGAAAAACAGAAGCTTTTTGGTGCTAATGCACAGGATGTGTTGAAGTCTATTGAGGAAAAAGCTAAGTCAGTACAGACAGTCAAAGATTTCCTCCAGGTTCAGCCACCCAGATTCAGCAGGAATTGGCCTTCAAAGAATTGGTCCTTTCCAGACACTGACAAGTTTCAAAGGGGAAAAAAACAGGCGTGCCTGAGGTAGAGGGCAATACCGAGGCTCCTACAGGGGCCGCCAATGGCAACCACCAAATCAAAGAAGTGGCACAGGCAGTCCAGCTGCACCACAAGGACAACCACAATGACTTGACTTTCATACCGCCTACAAAGGCTCAGAGAAGCACCTTTGGGCGGAAAATTATCCTTATTTGCAAAAAACTGGCATATCTTAAACAAGGACAACTGGATTCTGGATTTAATAGACAAAGGTTACAGATTCCACTTCCATACTTTACCAATAAGACAAGGCATGCCAAACCTGCCACATCACCAAAGGGCACAGGCACTCATTCAAGTTTCAAAGCTGTTAAACAAACTCAATAGAAAAGGTTCCTCCACAGGAACAAGGCCAGGGATTTTATTCAAGACTGTTCCTTGTTCCAAGAAAAGAAAACAAATGGAGGCCTATACTGGACTTGTCTACTCTAAATACTTATCTCATTGTGCCAAAGTTCAAAATGCTGACGTTGCAGCAACTCCTTCCCATACTGGGCAAGAGGTCTTGGCTGGTCACTCTGGACCTCAAGGTGGCATACCTGCATGTCCCAATCAGACAAAGCTGCAGAAGATACCTCCGATTTCTTGCAGGGATAGAGCATTATCAATTCTCAGCATTGCCGTTTGGTTCATCTACTGCGCCCAGAGTGTTCACGAAATGCCTGGCATCAGTAGTGGCACACTGCAGACTCCAGGGGATTCAAATATACCCCTACCTGGACGACTGCCTCATACAAGCAGACAACAAACAAACCTTGATTGCAAACTTGGACTATGTCATTCAATTACTACAGGCCTTGGGATACACAGTCAACATTCAGAAATCAAGACTCCTGCCATCCCAACAAATTATTTTCCTAGGAGCCAAGCTGGACACAAACACAAATGGCTTATCTCACAGAGGAAAAACAGCAGCAGTTACCAGAGTACTTCAAAGGCCTAGCAAAGTTCTCCCAGCTGACTGCAAGGAAAATCCTGCAGGCCCTGGGGTTCATGGCATCTTGCATTCTTCTGATACCTTTGGCAAGACTTCATATGAGAAAGCTGCAATGGTACTTAAAAAGCTTATGGTCCCAACACAGCCAAAGCCTAGAGGACGTAATCCCACTCATTCCATGTCTGCAAAGAGAATTTTTGTGGTGGGCTCAAGCAAGTCGGTTAAACAAAGGCATGTCTTTCAACAAACCTCAAGCAGGTCAAATGATTACAACAGATGCCTCAGACCATGGATGGGGGGTGCACATGGAAGGCCGATGCATTCAAGGTCAATGGACACCAAGGGAAAGGCATCTGCACATAAACCAAAAAGAGATGTTGGCAGTAATACATGCAATCGAGAATTTTGAAAAATCACTTCAACAAGGACATTTGCTAATAAGGACAGACAACACCACTGTGATGTGGTATATAAACAAGCAGGGAGGCACTCATTGTTATCCCCTCTGCAGACTAACAATGATTCTCTGGGAAAAATCCCTAAGTCTGAAGATACATTTGCAATCCCAGTTTGTGCCAGGCAAGGACAATGTTCTGGCGGACAAGCTGAGCAGGAATTTCTTGGATCCACACGAATGGATGCTGCATCCTCACATTTTCTCACAAATAACAAGGACATGGGGAAGACCGGACATAGATCTTTTTGCTTCTCACATGAATCATCACCTGGAAAAGTTCTGTACAAGGACCCACCATCCTCTAGCCTGGAAAACGGATGCTCTCTCCTTCAGCTGGAATTCACTAACAATTTATGCATTCCCTCCTCTACCACTGCTGACCAAGGTGATACTGAAGATCAAAGCAGAACAACCAACAGGCATTTTGATAGCTCCAGACTGGCCAAGGCAGCACTGGTACCCATTGCTGTTGAGCATAACTCGGACCAAGCCGTGGCCTCTGCCCCTATGGCCTCTGCTTCTAACAGCACAATTACAGGACTGTTCATCAAAACCTGAAAACATTGCATCTGACAGCCTGGAGGTTACCATAACTCCTTCTGATATCTCTCTTTCCAAAAAAGTTCAAGAGATCTTACTGGAAGCACGCAGACCTTCCACCAGAAAAACCTATTCAGCCAAGTGGAAGAGATTCATCATCTGGAATGCTAACAGGGGTCAGGATACAACAGTCTTGAGTATACCTCAGATATTGGAATACTTGGCAGAAATGTTTCATACTGGTCTCTCATTCTTCCATAAAGATTCATGCCTCAGCAATCTCAGCAAAATACAATTGTGATCCACGTGTGTTTTCACATCCTTTGCTAAGACAGTTCCTAAGAGGGATAAAGAATATCAAACCCCCCAGGAAACTGCCAGTACCTGCATGGGACCTCAATTTAGTCTTGGAAAAATTAACTCTTCCTCCCTTTGAACCAGCAGCAAAGTACAGTTTTGTACCTACCATAAATGTAGATGTTCGAGGATTCCATTGCTGCAGTCCTTACTATTGGGTATAGTCCGCATCCAGTCGGCCCGAATACCAGAGTATAAGGCTGACGTCGGTCAGGGCGCATTAGACTGACGTCAGTACGTCAGGGTACTAATGCGCATGACCGGCGTCATATCCTCAGTCTTTTCTTGCCCCAGATGTCAGAAGACCCTAAAAAGACAAGGCCCAAAATACCTGCACCAAAACATGAAGAATATATACAAAAATATAAGCAGGTAAATCACCTACACAACCACCCCTAAACACAGAGGGGAAGGAGGGAGGGAAATTGGACTGCAGCAATGGAATCCTCGAACATCTACATTTATGGTAGGTACAAAACTGTACTATGTTCTTCGCCTTCCATTGCTGCAGTCCTTACTATTGGGTAGAATCCCAAAGCAGAGGTAAGGGAGGCTGGCAAATCATAAAGAAGCAGGAGCTGACAACATGCCTTGCAAAACAGCTGTGGCAAAACCAGCCCTAGACTTAGAGTAGATAGGAAGGTGATAATGCTTAGAGAAAGTATGCACTGAACTCCAAGTAGCTGCTTCCAAAATATCCTTAGTTGCCACCCCGTAGAAATGCTGTTGAAGTGGCAGTAGCCCTAGTGGAATGAGGCCTAATCCCAGCTGGAACCTCCTTGCCATGATGGGAATAACAAAATGCAATGCAAAAGCCAATCCACCTAGAAATAGTTTGTTTTGACACAGGCTTGCCCTGCTAATTCAAAGCAAAAGAAACAAACAACTGCTGAGACTGCCTAAAATCCTTAGTCCTGCTTAAGTAATAACGCAATTGCCTGTGTACATCTAAAGTATGCAAAATCTTTTCCCCTTTATTTTGGGGGTCTGCATAAAAGGTAGGCAAATGAATAGTTTGGTTTAAAGCCACACTAGAAACCACCTTAGGCATAAAGGAAGGATTAGTACGTAATGATACCCTATCCTTATGGAAAATCAAAAGGGCTCGACTGCCATAAGGGCCTGCAACTCAGACACCCTTCTTGCAGAAGTAATAGCCAACAAAAAAGCAGTCTTCCATGACAAATATTTCAATTCAGCAGTAGCCGCAGGCTCAAAAGGTTGTAGAGTAAGTTTTTCCAACACAAAATTGAGATCCCAAGCAGGAGTAGGAGCTCTACGGGGGTCTTATATTCTTAGCCCTCTAAGAAACTGCTTGAACAAAGGATGCGAAAACAATGGTGGGTCACAATCATAGTGAGCTGAGATTGCTGCAGCATGAATCTTGATGGAAGAGAAGGACAGACCCTTGTCCAGTAACTCAGTAAGATATTGAAGAGCCATACTCAAATTAGGCTCAGAAATCTCCAAATTCTTTGCTTTACACCAAAATAAAAATCTCTTCCATTTTGCTGCGTACACTTTCCTTGTACTAGGTCTTCTAGCTTCCATAATCACATTTAAAACTTGTTGAGGAAGTTGAGACCTGCTGTGTTTCAACACAGAATATGCCAGGCTGTCAGATGAAGAGAGTGAAGCTTGACATTGAGCAGATGACCGTCCTGCTGGGATAACAGATGTGGAATCAAAGGTTAAGGCCATGGAGGCTTCTTTACCAGACTCCGTAGTAGAGGGTACCAGTGTTGCCGAGGCCAATCTGGAGCTATCAAAATCATCCTTGGCCTGTCCTGTCTGACTTTTAACAGTACCTTTGGAAGAAGAGGCAGAGGTGGAAAGGTATACAGATGAAGGTTTGTCCAACTGAAAGACAGAGCATCCACTTTCCAAGCTGTGTGATGAAACCCCTTTGTGCAAAACTGTGGCAGCTGGTGGTTTAGTGGAGAAGCGAACAGATCTATGTCTGGAGTTCCCATGACACTGTCAATTTCTGAAATACATGAAGATCCAGTTTCCACTTGTGGGGATCCATGATTTGTCTGCTTAACACATCTGCTAAGGAGTTCTGTGCTCCTGGCAGAAACCTTGCCTGAAGAGTTAGGTGCAAGCGTGGCGCAGTCTCCCATAAAATCATTGCATGCCTGCATAGAGGATAAGAATGTGTTCCCCTTGTTTGTTGAAGTACCACATGACAGTTGTGTTGTCTGTTAGAATCAACACCTGCCCTGGAAGAAGTAACTCCTTGAAAGCCAGCAATGCGAACTGGACTGCTAACACCTCCTTTATGTTGATATGTAGATGCTGTAGTCTGGCAGGCCACTTGTCTTGTATCCACTTTACATTTAGATGAGCTCCCAAGCAATGTCTGAGGCATCTGTCGGTAAAATCTGACTCGCCTCTGGCCGGGTCACAGAGAGTCCCTTGTTTAGGTGACATTCCTGAGCCCACCACAAAAATACTCTTTGAAGGCAAGGTATTATTTGAATGACAGTGTCTAAATTCTGGCAGTGCTGTGTCCATACATTTTGAGATACCATTGTAACTTCCTCATATGCAGTTTGGCATTGGGAAGCACCAGAATACAAGATGCCATGAACCCTAATGCTTGAAGGACTGTCTCTGCAGTCAGCACGGACGGATGAGATAGTTGATGGAAGTAAAGTGACAGACTCTTTTGTTTGTCCGGGGTTAAAAAGACCATCTGGGCTGCTGTATTCAGTCTCACACCCAGAAAGCACATGTCGTGAGAGGGTACTAGACTGGACTTTATTTCGGTCACAGAATACCCTAGGCATCTTAGCACTGCTATAAGATATTCCAGATGCTGTAGAAGGTCTTCCTTTTCTTGAGCCAGAATCAGGCAGTCGTCTAAATAAGGATAGATTTGAAGTCCTTGTAGCCTGAAGTAAGCTATCACTGGAGCCAGAACCTTTGTGAATATTCTGGGCAGTAGATAAGCCAAAGGGCAATGCAGAGAACTGATAATGAGAATCTCCAGCTTGAAACCGCAGATACTTCCTGTAACTTAGCCTGATATGCACATGAAGGTAAGCTTCCTTGAGATCTAAAGTTACCATCCAGTGATCTTTGCCCAGCAGGGGTAAAAGCTGTTGTAACGTCAACATCTTGAACTTGGGAATGTCCAGATAAGTGTTGAGGAGAGATAAATCCAAAAGCAGTCTCCACGTGTTCCCCTTCTCTGGTACTAGGAACATGCGAGAATAAAATCCTAGGCCCCTTTCTGACACAGGGACTGGTAGAATGATGTCCAACACCCATCTGTCTTGAGTAATTAAATCCCAATTTCCTTTGAAAAGAGATAGTTGTCCTTCCAAAGGAGCTGCCAGACGAGAATCTACTGGCAGTAGAAAAGGCAGGTCATTGGGTCTGTTTACGAAAGGACTGACCCCTGCCCTCACCAGAAGTCTGAGCAGGTGAACTCCTGTTCTAGGCCTAAAAGAACCTGGAGCCCTGCCCCTACCACGTCTAGACCTACCCCTAGACTGGGAATCATAAGCAGGATATGTCCACCCCTTAGCAGGCCAATTTCTACTAAACTTCGGTGGCTGTACCTGCAAAAAATCTTTAACAGTTTGCATAGACTTAGCTTTGTCCTCCATTTTCTTTAAAACTGCTTCCACAGGTGAACCAAACAACACATCAGACTGTAAAGGAGCATCCAAAATCCTTGTCTTAACATGCTCAGCCAAATTTTGATCCCTCAACCAGGCATGCCTGCGAAGAACAGAACTAGTGGCAGCCACCCTCGAGGAGGCCTGCACAGCATCAAAACCACATTGCAAAGAATGCTTGCCCACTTGTTCAGACACAAACTAAATCCAGCAAGTCTTTACAATCAATACCTTCCGCCAAAGCATCCACCTTAGATTTCAATTGTGAAAGGAGATAATTTTGATATTTCAGCATGTGAAACTGACAATTCAACGCTCTCATGGCTAGAGTGGAAGAAGTATACACTTTCTTACCCCACCTATCTAACGCCCTTGCCTCTTTGTCAGTGGGAACAGGATTTTTAATCACAGAGGCTTTAACACCTTTAGGCCCCTGAGAAACAGTTTCTGGGTCCGCCCTAGGACTCCTAAACAAATACTTATGAGCTTGGGGCACCCTATAGTACCTATCAGGTTTAACAGGAGCAGGAGGCAAAGAATCAGGGTTCAGGGAAGCCTCTGCAAAACATCTTCCACCACATTCAACACAGGAGGTATAGCTAGGGGCCTATGCTGGGGTAAAAACAAGAATTCCCTAAGCCTCTTCCTGGAATCAGAGTAATCCTGGCCTTCCCATTTAAAGTGCTCCCTCATGGAATGCAGAGTCTCTGAAAATGAAAAATCCTCAGGAGGAGAAGCCGAAGGAGTGGCATCATCCACATCAGAATCAGAATAATGAGGATACTCCTGCAAATCTTCCAGAAGATTCAGAAGCCCGAACCCTGTTCAAAACTGTCAAACTCTGGTTCCACTCTAGGCCTCTTATCAGGAGGGCCCATAGAACCTCTAATCATAGTAATCAAATCTTCTGCCATTTTAAGCATATGTTTCTTAGGTACAGAACCCGAAGGCTAGGAGAAGCCCCTACTGAAGCTGAAGTTGGCCTACCTCTAAAAGAAGTTTTGGCAACAGAAGGAGAGGCTCTAACTACTTTGGGAAGAGAGGGAAGAATAGTTACCTGAGAAGCCCCCTCAGCCTGGCCTGCCTCCTGAGAGGGTACATCCTGTAACAGTAAAGTGTCTGCCTGAGACTCTATAGAAACTCCTGGCAAAACCTCTGGCTCCACTGAGCCATCTAAAGAACCGACGTCTGGGACTGCCGGTTCATCAACCCTAGGCTTCGCTGTTTTGTCCTTGCGCTTCTTGGATGAAGCGGGCACCGGAGCATCCGACGGCATTTTATAATTGCAACGCTTCCCAAACACTAATCTGGCACAGTCTAACCTCCTCTTAATAGTGCGTTTGTTAAACTTAGCACAAGAGCGGCAACCAACAACGTCGTGCTCAGGCCCTAAACAAGGTATACATAATGTATGGTAATTGTTTCCCACAAGAAATACAGTTATTCACTTTTTCTGACATCCGGTTAAATACTGAGGCAAGAAAAAACCAAAATGTTCCCCAACGGGGTACTTAGCCAACTCTGATTCGGTCTGAAACTCCGGTTTCGGAAATATTTCAGAACGCCAACCTGCACTCGCAAAACTGCTTCTGCATCGGATCACGCGGCAAAAAAGACTGAGGATATGACGCCGGTCATGCGCATTAGTACCCTGACGTACTGACGTCAGTCTAATGCGCCCTGACCGACGTCAGCCTTATACTCTGGTATTCGGGCCGACTGGATGCGGACTATACCCAATAGTAAGGACTGCAGCAATGGAAGACGAAGAACATCTTCAGAAATGCAATTTCTCTCATGGAAAATGGTTTTCCTATTGGCAATCACATCAGCAAGAAGAGTCTCGGAGATACAGGCACTCATGGCAGTACCTCCTTTTCTCATTTTTCATCAGGACAGAGTCTCTCTAAGAACCAATCCTTCATTCATGCCAAAAGTAACTTCCAGGGTGTCTCTAAATCAAGCCATTCACCTGCCTACTTTCTTCCCCAATCCTCAAAACAGGGGGGAAGCACTGCTGCATACTTTGGACATACACAGACAACTACGCTACTACTTGGACAGAACTAAGGCCACCAGAAAGTCTTACCAACTGTTTGTAGCCACCAGAG
The DNA here is from genome assembly GCF_019279795.1 of Protopterus annectens. NCBI lineage: Eukaryota > Metazoa > Chordata > Ceratodontiformes > Protopteridae > Protopterus > Protopterus annectens. Next base: position 869,577,677 of record NC_056750.1, on the reverse strand, counting down.
CTATAGCCACATCCACAGCTTTCCTAAGAGGAGTGGCTACAAAGGACATTCTAGAGGCTGCTACATGGAGCTCCGTGCATACATTTACCAAGCACTACAACCTGCCTTTATACTCCAGATCCTGAGCAGGCTTTGCTTCGGCAGTCCTGCAGGGCATTTTAGCTACACCATCACTTTCTTAGTTCCATCCACCCCCAGATTGGCTATGGTATTCAACCCATATGTTATGACTGCAGTTGCATTCTTGAAGGACATAGTACAGTTTTGTACCTACCATAAATGTAGATGTCCGATAGATATGCAACTGCAGTCGGATTTTCCCACCCTCCTACCCCTCTGCAACCTTCTTTATGGGTCCACTACCCCTATTCCTATTAGCTGGGGGTTCCTCCAATGGTGTATCTGTTTATTACTGTTGTGCATGTCTGGAATTGTTTATCCATTCACCAAATTTAGCCTTCCTAGGAGGGCACCTGGCATCTGGGGCAAGAAACACTGAAGAAGATGGCGTCGGCCGATGCCTTTATACTCCAGACGTTCTGACATCGGAGAGGAGGCTACACCAGCCGACGCCGGACCCAGACTTTGGAATTCGGCCGACCGAGGGCTGCCTGAGGCAGGACAACCCCATACGTTATGACTGCAGTTGCATATCTATCAGACATCTACATTTATGGTAGGTACAAAACTGTACTTTGTCCGTTTCAGTGAGGCCTTTCTGTAGGATGTATGTGTCAGCTGGTGTATCGACTATGGCACCTAGTTTGCAGTCATCTGCGAACTTTGTCAGCCACAACCCTCCCATGTTTGCTTTCACATCTGAGAAATAAATGCCGAACAAGAGGGGTCCCAGGACAGAGCCCTGTGGGACACCACTTTCACTGGCTTTGAGTCTGACATGGGTACAGCGATTTTGACTTTATGGGTTCTATCCTTTAGCCAGTTTGCCACCCATCTTGTGACATATGGATTTACATTTAAGCTGTTGAGCTTGTCTATGATGCCAGAGTGGTGTATTGTGTCGAAAGCTTTAGCAAAGTCCAGGTAGGCTGTATGGACTGCTTTGCCCTCGTCAATGGCTCTAGTGACTGTTTTGAAAAAGTCAACCAGGTTTAAAAGGCAGGATCTGCCTTTTACAAAGCCAAACTGGGTGGGATCAAGTGTCTAAGTCCCCAATGTCTCTGTTTATTAGTTCCATAGGTTCATAGGTTCATAGGTTCATACTAGGCTATCTGCCCTAGGGCATTTATAAGCCTAGCCAGAGTGTGTTTGGCTTTCGCCACCCATTTTAAATTAATTTTGATATGCCCTTTTTCGAGGTTAGTATACTGTGCCTCTGTCTAACAGTGACACAGAAGTGATACCCGGGGTAAACCTACGATCGCCCATCCACTCATCAAGTCAATCATAATGATTCTTTCCATAGCTTTGCAGACCAGGCTGGTTAAGCTTATGGGGCGGTAGTTACCAGGGTCAGTAGAGGTGCGTCCTTTGTGGAGTGGGACTACTGTTGCTGTACACCAGTTTTCAGGTACATATCCTGTAGTAAGGCTAAGGTTAAATAGCATTTTTATGTGCGGGTTTAGCTCCTCTTGGAGTTCACGTAGCACGCAACCCAGGATACCGTCAGGTCCCATTGATGCTGTTTTTAGTTTTGCTGAGGGCGGTTCTCACCTGGACATCTGAGATGACAGGGAGGTTACATTCAGCTGGGATAAGTATTTCTTCTTTTGGGGGTGAGGGAGGGGAGAAATTTGCACTGAACCTGTCTGCCAGAATGTTGGCAATATCTGTGGGTTCAGTGTATTTTTTGTCATTGTGAACTAACTCTGAACATATCTGAGGGTTTCCGCCCAGGTTTCTAACATAGCTGAAGAAGGCCTTGTGGTTATCTTTAGTGTCCATAGCGATTTTTCTCTCAAAGTTGGCCTTGGATGTTTTTATGAGAGAACGTCGCTTTCTACTAGTGCTGATCAGAGATGCCTTCTCTTTATGGGATTTTGCTCTGTCGTGCAGTAGCTTCCTTCTTTTGTTATACAATTTATTTATGACTGGGGTCCACCAGACAGGACGCCTGCCCTTGGTGGAGAGGGTCTTGGTTTTATTTGGGATTGCATGATCCATGCATTCTTGGAGATGTCCGTAGAAAGCATCTGTGAAGGATTCTGCATTGTTGGATGTGGTTTCAACTGTCCCAGTGGGCTTAAAGGATACCATCTCAGTTTTAAGAAGTGTAAAGTCGGCTTTTGAGAAGTTTTTCACTGTAGTCTTTTGTGTTGGGGTGGAGGTGGGATATGTATATCCAGGGTGATTAGTTTGTGGTCAGATCTCACTAGTGAAGGGTATACTTCCGGTGTGGAGCACTTTGTCCCCATGTTTGTGATGATCAGGTCTAGTATATTATCTCCCCTTGTGGGAGAAGTGACTAGCTGTTCCATTGCATTTGAATTTATGAATTCCAGGAACCTTTGGGCTAGGGTGTTAGGGCTAGAATAATGCACCCAGTCTATGTTAGGGTAGTTGAAGTCTCCCAATATGATGGTGTTTGGTGAGACATTCATATCCTCCAATGTCTTCAGGAAAGCTGGATGGGGTTCCTGAGATTGGGAGGGTGTTCTGTAACATGCTACCAGTTGTATAGCAGTTTTGCCTACGGTTAGTTGCACCTGGATGGTCTCTGATGCTTCATGTGTTGCCACTAACCTGGAGGTGTGGGTGTCCTTGATGAACATGGACACCCCCCTCCCTTTCTGGTTTGGCCCGAGTTTTGGGGCCAAAAAGCATGATACGGGGTATAGCCTGGTAGCGCTGGGGTGCTCTCAGGAGCCTTGAACCAGGTTTCAGTTACTGCACAGACATCGATGTCCTCCACACTGAGGAGTGCTTCGAGAGCCTGCATCTTGAGATTTAGACTTCTGGCGTTGAGCAGCATCACCCTTAATTTTTTTCCATTTTTGTTTTCTAAGGAGGTGGGTTTGTCTTTGGAGCCTTGCCTAAAAAAGGCACTATGGGGGAGGCAAGAGCCTTAGCCAATATCCGGAAGCCCAGTGGTGACAGATGCAAGCCGTCCCTTGCGAAGCAGCGTGGCTTGTCCAGCATGTCATCTCAAGCAGACAGACACTGGATCCCCCTAGAATGACACTAGTATTTGAGCCAATTATTAAAGTTGGTCATCTTGTCTTTGTATTGTGGCATCATTCTTGGTGAGGGCAAGATGCTGCTCAGGGTCAGGGTCATACCAGCCTGAGCTACATAATCAGAGAGCTCCTCTGTCTCTTTTAATGTAGTCCAGGGAGGTATGTCTCAGGTCATTCATGCCGGCATGGACAATGACGGAGTCATATTTGTACTTGCTTTGGAGTGACCTGAGTGCGTGTGTTATGTGGCGGATCCTAGCTCCCGATAAGCAGCTCACCGTTACCCTCTCTTGGTTCAGCCTGGTAAGCGGAACGTCGGTGTGTCTGACTATAGAGTCACCTATTACTAGTGTATCAGGCATGGTGTTTGGCCTTAAGGGCTGTGATTGTTTGACACACTGATTTATTAAAGTATGTTTTGCATGTGTTATGTTTTGAGGTGGTGGATTTTTGGGTGTCTGCTTTGGGAGCCTCTGTTGTTTTGGTAAGTTTTTTGTTAGAGCCTCCGAGTATGTCTTTGTGTTTTTATGTGTTTGGTTTGCAGTTGTGGTAGGTCTATGTGGGACTGGGTTTTGTGTGTGTGTGGTTACCTTCTCCTCCTGTCTGGTCTTACCAGTCCTGAGTTGAGAGAGTTCAGCCTCCAGTTTGGCTATATAGTTGCATCTCTCACATGTATTTGTGTTTGTTGGGAGGAGGAGAGGGTTGTCTGTGCACATGAGACAATTGTAGCATTGTCTCAAGATTCCCAGATTAACCAGCTGAACCGGAGAGGACATGCTAGAATATTATAAGGGAGTGCTGTGCCTTTAAGGGAAGTGGGTACTCACAGGGAAGGTAGGTGGATGTAGTGCTTACTTTAGTTAGCGAGTGCTTACTTAGAAGAGAGGTTTTTGAGAACAAGTGCTAGGCTTATAATAAAGCGATTAGACTAGATTATTATAAGAGTAGAGCTTTCTTAAGGGAAAATCTGAAGAGCAGACTTGGCGGAGCCCGAAAAAGTTTAACCTTGCTATGCGCACAACCGCGCAAAGCCGTGCAAACGCAGATTTTAAACAGGGAACTTCAAAAGAGCTAGAAATGGTCCAAAACAACCAATTACTACAAGCTCTTGTGCTGAGGTCACTCATTCAGGGACAGATAGGCTGCTCAAGGCTCCCCACTCCCACTGGTGAGCAAAAAAACTTCCTTCTATCCAAGTAAGGCAATGGACACCACAGGAACTACACCACAGCCCAGAATACAGCAAAGCCTGTATACTGGTCTAAACTAGTCGAGGAGAGGCGGGAAAACAAGGATTTTTTTTGTTTTTTTTTGTTTTTGAGATAGAAAGCACACAGAAATGCAGGAAACAGTAATAAATCAGTTACACAGGCAAGCACACTTTAGTGGGCAGCCTCAACAGTTAAATTAACAAACAAACAAACAACTTTCGACCAATTTATGACTAAATGGAACTTTAAGTGCAGGTCAACAAAGAATAAATTAGCTTAAGAGTAGATGCCACTGATTAATTTAATATGTATCTTACCATTTAGTTTGAAGACAGGACCGTATGATCTGTATCTTACTGTTTTTTAGGAAACTACAGCTGAAGTACGGGCAAGTTACACCTTACAGATCATTTACAACCGAATCATTTTTACCTGCTACTAACACTTAGAAATATTGCAAAATTAGCATAAGGAAGACTCAGCTTGCAAGTTTGCACTTTGCAGTGCTGTGAAATTAGATCCAGTGCAATGCCTTATCTAACTTTTCTTTATTTAAACATTTACCTGCTTTAATGCCAGCATTTAACATAATTGGATGCTACTTCCCACCTGGCTAAAACATCCCTCCACTAGAAAACCTCCTCAGCTGGTCTACCCACCATCTCCCCCAAGAAACTATCATCTTAGGTGATTTCAATATTGACTGGCAATCCTGTTCTGGCAACAATCCAACCCATCATGTACACCTTCATAGCTTCACCCAACTAGTCCAGTCACCAACAAGGATAAATAAAAACTCCAGCAAGCACACTACCCTGGATTGGATACTAGTCAGTAAGAACCCCCAGTCATATATAACAGGCTGCTTATCAGATAGCCTCAGTGATGACACCCCAACCTTCCTACCCAACAAATACCTGTACCAAGCTAAATCTGTCATCTATCGTTAAATTGATTAAAAAATAAACTTTAACCCACTCACATTCATCTCATCCCTCAAAGAATGTAACTGGCATGCTCTAAAGTACCTCAGTCTAGATGACGCAGTTGAATTTTTAATACTACCTTCCTGAACATCCTTAATTACCATGCCCCATAAGATTTTCCAGAACCAAAGTACAACCCTCCCCATGGCTACAGAAAACCACTAAGTCAGAAATGAAAAACAGGGATAAAGCCTGGGAGCACTGGCAAAACCAAAACCCCTGCAGCTAGACAAAAATTCCTAGAACTACGCAATAGAGTCAAAAGCTAATAAAACAGGACAAATTCCAATACTACCAGTCTGCCCTAGACTCCTCACAACACAGCCCCAAACAATTCTGGTCCTCCATAAACTCCATCCTCCACCCAGGTAAAGTCAGTACCCCTCCTCCTAACATCCCTCACTCCTCAGAAAATATTGCTACCTCATTCAACACACACTTCACCCAAACCATACTATCACTAGCTAAAAAACACAACCCCCCTCCCCTCCAACCCACACCTTCAACTAGTAATCTCCCCACTGCCTTCTCTTTTTCTCCTGTACCTACCTCCAACATAAAAAACTCTTAACTAAACTTAAACCCACCAAATTAGCAGCAGACAACCTCCCAAGTGAATACCTACAAATCGCAGCTGATGCTCTGGCCTACCTAGTATTCATCTTGATTAACCGATCTCTGTCAGAAAGTTACGTTCCCACATTGTGGAAAGTCTCGCATATAATTCCCCTCCACAAAGGCGGACCCTCTGCAGAACTAACCAATTACCGCCCCACAGCTATTCTCTCTCCACTCTCCAAAATATTAGAGAGATGCATACACTCTCAGGTCTCAGACTACCTCCTTACTAACAACCTCCTTTCCAGTACTCAGCATGGTTTCCGACCAAACCATAGCACCACCACTGCCTTACTCTCCTTTACTAACACTATCCTTCAGCATAAAAACAATGGCTATCTCTCCTCTGCTACTTTCCTAGACCTATCTAAAGCATTTGACATGGTCCCACACAAACAACTTATCTCTGTCCTCAGTAACCTATCCTTCTCACAATCAGTCACCAACTGGTTTCAGAGTTACCTGTCTGACTGCCAACAATCCGTTGTATGGCATAATGACATATCTCCCCAACTACCTGTCTCCATAGGGGTTCCCCAAGGATCCATCCTTGGACCCCTACTCTTCTCTGTTTACACCAATAATCTAGCCTCTGCCACCAAACATAGCACACTCATCCAATACGCAGACCATCATCTTCTCAGCCCAGTCCCTACGCAAACTGCAAAAAGTCACACAGGAAGCCTTTTCCTCTGTTGAAACATGGTTATCCGATGCCCAATTAATACTCAACCCAAACAAATCTAAACTACTCATCTTCCAACCCACCAAACATACTCAAAACAACTCTCACTTTAACATCACAGCAAAAGACAACACCACTATATACCCAACTGAACACACCAAATTGCTAGGAGTGGAAATAGACAAACTAAAATTTGACATTCACATATCCATGAACATAAAAAAGTCCGCAAAAAACTAGGAGCATTATACAGAAATAAACAATTTCTCACCAAAGCAGCAAAGATTTCAATAGCGAATTCCCACCTTATCTCCACCCTACTTTATGCCTCTCCAGTATATACCATCCTAAGGCAATGTGATCTAAACAAGCTAGAGACCTGCTACAACAAAATTGCCAAATTCACCACAGGGTCATCCTACCGTAGTCACCACTGTCTCTCACTTGCTGAACTGGGCTGGCTTGAACTCCCTCACCTCCTTCAGTGGTATCAACTCTCACTCACCCACAAACTAGTAAACCATCCACTAAATGTCCCATCCCTCCAGAATCTACTCCAACCCTATCGCACCACCAGACCACTAAGATCCAGCAACAAAAATCACTTGCAGATCACTAAAGCCAATAACTCTGCTGGTGAAGGACTATTCTCTTGCGCCATAGCCAAATTATGGAACTCACTCCCACCCACAATTACCTCCATTGCCATCATGCACCAACTTCAAAACGTTATTAAAAGCGCACCTAAAAACATGCTGGCTATGCCCTTGCAACTCCCACTCTAATATCATTCACCCCATCCAACTACTACCTTTCTTTCCACTCCACTAACTACCTTGATTATAAGCAAGCTCAGATGCTCATAAGCCTAGTACTTATTATACAGCAGGAACTTCTCATTGTTACATTTGTTAATGCCTGTTATGTACTTCACAGATAAAGATTCTAGTTGTCTACTGATGTACTATGTTCTTCATCTGTAAATATGTTGTAAGTAATTTCTATCTTAAATTGTTAATCGCTATGTAATCCAATGTAACTACTGTCTGTTTATTTTACTGTGGAGCTTTTCTCCCCGGGCCTCCGCTGAAAATGGACCCACGTCCAGTCGGACACTCCCGGTCAACAAATTTAAATAAATAAAAATAAATAAATAAAATAAATTTAAATCATGAGCTGCTTAAATTCTTGTTCAATCTGTTGTTGAATTTCTGTATATTTTACTTGGGTCTGCCGATTAATGACATGTTGGTGAGTTATTTTACTTGCAGTTCTATCTGACAGAGAGCAGTCCAGCTCACTTCCTGACAGCAGAATAAGAAAATAAAATTTAAATACTTTAATGCAGAGTTTTTGTGACACCATCAGTTCCTTGAAAATATTTGGGTAAAAATAGGCCGTGTCGAATGCCTACAGTTTGCAAACATGCAAGTGCTGCGTTGGCTATACAACCTAACCCCAATATAGCTAGCTGTCTCCAAACCAATGGATTTGAAATTTCTCCCACATACAGCAGTTTAGGCCCATGGTTACTCCCATAAGTAATCATTCTAGAAGGTACTATCATGTAAATGAAGAGCATCTTTGATGAATCCACACTTTACAAAGTGCAGGAAGGTCTCTATGTTTGTGAGCTACAATGATAAATTAAAGGGACAATCCTAGCATTTTTTTTTTATTTAAAACTTATTTATTTAGACTTGTTTACTGGGAAATTCCAACTAGACACAGGTCGTTTTTCAGAGTAGGCCCGGGGAGAAAAGCTCTACAAGAATGTTTACATTCTACAATGTTTACCTTGAGCAGTGTGTAATTCTGAGCATGCTCCAGACTTGTCTGCGTAGGGTAGTGGGAAGGTTACCTACAGAAAGTTTCAGCTTTTTAATCGCAGTCCTTTTTTTTCCTGATCTACTCGCAACACCTTTTAGATTGAGCCATTCATTATTTTAGCTTGTGGCTTGTTATTTTCAAAGAACGGTATCTTCTGAATGTTATTAATAACCTGCCTTCTCCTGACTTCTGGTTTCTGTAGAAAGGATTAGTAAACAAAGTTATTCAGTCTTTTTTGAAGTGTAAATTAGCTTAGCCAGTGGCTTTTGTGTTCACCAAACAATAGTACTTCATGGATTTTAATACCTGCTGCTACTTCTGTAGAAAGCATGAGTGATTCACCTCAAAAACAGTACATGGAGTTCTGTGTTCCTTGCATTTCATGTTATTTAGTGCCTACTTTAGAACAGACATTGAATGCATTTTATAGTACAGGCATTACATGTTGCAAAATTACTGGATTTGTTCAATGTGCGTTTCTTTTGCTCTGTGTATTGTAACAAAGTGTGCAGTTTTTTCCTCATTCAAAATAAGAATGAAAGCAATCTGCAATGCTTGGAACTACCGTTCTCCAAAGGAGTATTATATATTTTTTTCTGATACTTTAACTTGAACTATTATTTTTTGCACTGAGTTCTGCATTTCCAAGTACAGCTGCAACCTGTTGTTTCATTAGTTTAGTTATTAGTCCTAAAGATTGTGATTCAACTTTCTGTACTGGCAGAGATTATACATCCAAATGACAGCACTACCACCTTATTTGAGCTATAGCACATCCCTCCCTTCATATCACTGCAGTAAAATAATGAAAGCTAAATGTAATCATTTCTTCAGTACCTGCTCTTGGCTGACTTATCTATTTGTTTTTCAACAGATGAGACAGTTACCAAGGCTACAGATGAGGGAAAGGTGGTCCACACAGCCTACGTAGACCTCAGAAAGGCCTTCGACACCATTCCCCATTCTGGTATTATAGACAAGCTCACCAACCTAAACATAAACCCCTCTGTCACAAGATGGGTTTGCCAATTGGCTCACGGACAGAACCCACATGATGAGAGTTGCGAGAGCCAGGTCTGACTCTAAACCGGTTACAAGTGGCGTTCCCCAGGGCTCAGTCCTAGAACTCCTCCTGTTCGGCATATACTTCTCAGAGGTACAGACAAGCACAGGAGGACTATGGCTGACCAAATTCGCAGACGAATGAAAATTAGGGGCTATAACTGACTCACCGTCTGACACAGACATCCTCCAAAAGGGTCTCACTGAGACGGATACCTGGTGTTAAAATCATGGCCTCAAGCTAAATGCCAAAAAGTGCATAGTTATTCCTTTTGGAAATAAAGTACCCACAAACTACCACATAGGTGGTAGCCCCCTAAATACAGAAGACGTAATAAGGGATCTGGGGACCCAAGTAGATAGTAACCTCTCTTTTGATAATCACATTGCCAAAGTGGTTAGAAAATTCTTCTATGTGGCCCACCTAATCACAAAAGGGTTTGCATCCAGATCAAAAGAAGTCATTGTGCCCCTCTACTCATCACTCATCAGACCCATCATAGAGTACAACGCCCCATTTGGGATGTACCTTACAAGACACCTGCAACAGCTGGAAAGACCATAGAAGTACCTCACCAAGAGGATCACTGGCCTCAAACAGATGCCCTATGCAGCTCGACTGAAGAAACTCCAGCTGTACTCGGTTGCATACCGCCTGCTCAGAGGTGATATCTGTCTGACATACAAGGCCATGTCCAACCTAGAATTGATGGATATGTTCCACCTAAAGAAAACCTTATCCCCTCGAGCCACACGCTGTAGGGATCTAAACCTCACCACAACAATAAATAGGATGTTCTGGAGGGATAGATTCCTGTCCCAGAGACTTCCCATGCTTTGGAACAAGATTCCAATCTACATTAGGCAGAGCTCCTCGCTAGCACGCTTCAAGAGAAACCTTGACGAGTAGATGGGAAACAGAAAGTTTACCCCTGGGATCACTTCAGTGGCTCTGCTGGACAGAGGCACAGGGAACTAATCTAAGGGGGACACATTCTGGCTAGGCTTATAAATGCCTTCGGGCAGATAGCCTAGTACCTACCTATGTATCTATGAACTTATGAAAACAGTTTCAAACAGTGAGATTCCCATGAGTGATGCTTTCATACCTTGCATTGCATGTCTGCAGTTCATTCAAACAGTGAGATTCCCATGAGAGATGCTTTCAGGCTGCATTGCATGTCTGCAGTTCATTCAAACAGTGAGATTCCCATGAGTGATGCTTTCAGGCTGCATTGCAGGTCTGCATTTCATTAAAACAGTGAGATTCCCATGGGATGCTTTCATACCTTGCATTGCATGTCTGCAGTTCATTCAAACAGTGAGATTCCCATGAGTGATGCTTTCAGGCTGCATTGCATGTCTGCAGTTCATTCAAACAGTGAGATTCCCCATGAGTGATGCTTTCATACCTTGCATTGCATGTCTGCATTTCATTCAAACAGTGAGATTCCCATGAGTGATACTTTCTCACCTTGCACTGCATGTCTGCAGTTCATTTCTGATGCTACTATCTGCAGTTTTATCACCATTCTGTTATGCATCACTATCTTTCATTTTGTCCTGATCAAAATTGACTGTTTCTTGACTAACTTATCAATTACATCCTTGAATTTCTGAGTCCCTTGTTTTCTTTGCCAGTGGTTCTAAATATAATGCATATAATGCAAACAACAAAGAGCAGAGAGGACACCCCTGCCTGGTTCCTCTGCTGAATCGGCGAGTATCAGAAATGATCCCCCACCCACTTCAGTTTTCACCTCCAATCCCTCGTATATCCTCCTAATCAACATGATAATTTTATCGGGGAATGAAAATGCTTCCATTGCTCTGCTCCTAAAGTCCCGGCCTACTCTGTCAAATGCTTTCTCTGAATCGAGACCAACAACAGCGGTATTTTCTTACATTCTGCTTCCCCTATGGATCATCAGTGCTCTGTTAATGTTGTCAAAAGTTTGCCTCCACTCCACAAAATCACACTGTTCCACATCTATCAATTTCTGGCGTCACTTTTGCTGTGCGTTTAGGCCATTATACACAAAAACACTTTATAATCACGGTTTAGTATTGACATGGGCCTGTATGAAGCTGGATCTGATGGGTCTTTGGCCTCATTAGGTATTACAGCTACCACTGCTTTTCTCCAGGATGTTTGTACTTCTCTTAAAATGCTGTTAAACAAATCCTTCCAGATCTATATCAGTTTTTTCCCTTCTCACTTCCACACGAATACCACCTATTCCTGGGGACTTTCCTGTAGATGGTTTAGACATCACCATTGCTATCGCATCTTCTCCTAGAACTGCTCACCTAGTACTTACCTAAGAAATGGAAAAGATGCTAAGAGAAAAATGGCACCCCCCAGTACCATGACCTACAGTTTACCGAAAAGCTATTTATTTTCATTTGGAAAGTTTTCTTTTTCCTATGGCTCTCGCAAATCATGTTGCATGTTAAAAACTATACTTTAAGCCAGTAGTGATGCTTCATTTACTGATAGGTGGTCAGGCATGCCACACTGCCAAAAATCATTCCTTACTTCCTCAGCTACCCACATAGCCTCATTGCAGAGGCATGGTAGATTTGGAGCTTATCCTGAACAGGGTTGCAATGAATTGCCAGGCACACGGACTCACAATACAGCAAGAGCAGCTGAAGAACTGTAATTTCACCACACATTATTTGACATCTGTCTCTCAAACTCACTGTCTATTAGCTTGAGAACAGCATTGGCCTTCACTTTTAATTCTAGAAATATAAATCATACCTCTCAACTGTCAACATTTTGGCAGATTGTCCAGATTTTTGCCTCATATCTTTGGTCTGTACCTCATAAAATTAGTGGTTTTCTGGATTTTTGTGTTAAATCAGTGAGGAATGAATTCCCTAAATAATGACAGGGATTTGGGTTTCAGACTTCATATCCTTCAGAAAATGCAAGGTAACACAAGCATTTTATTCTAGCAACATTTTAAGTTCATAAGAGCAATATTTAAAACTTGTCTCTATTTTTGAGACTTTGTCCCCCTACTATTTTTGTGTTTGTCCAGATTTTTTTGTGCTAAGACGTTGAGAGGTATGAGACATGTATAAAACCCAAACTGCAGAATATGCAAGTTAACAGCACAAGTACATCTCCACTGTACAGCAAGCCTCTGATTCTGTGTTACTAACTTATCTGGAAATGCATACAAAGGAGGATTGTCTAAAAGCACTAATTCAATACATCTGACCTTCTGTTTAAGGTAAATGTGTAACTGTCAGAATTGCTGTTGCTCTGTATAAATTTTAGTCCTAAGTTTTCGTACTCACGTCTTTACATCTTCCTAGCCTCCCTTCTGCATCCTCACAGTCTCCAGGAAATGCCACTGTACAAGCCGTGTTCCCTTCTTCATCTTTGACTTAAGTATATCACTTACTTTTCCTTCGGTCAATTTCCTAAACAGGAAGACACCCTTTT